>NC_091470.1:196323184-196512937 GCF_036971445.1 Narcine bancroftii | reverse complement strand
TATTTGTCTGCCTGTTGTCCTTTTGCAAATATCTGTATTGTACTGGTCAGGGTAGTTGTGGGCATTACAATCAGGGCAAGATATGTTGCATTCCGATCAATGTTTAATACGTCCTTCAGAAAAATGTTTGAAACTTAGTCCATTTATTATTAAACTGGTGCATTACTGCAATCTTTGAGAGGCTTCATACTTTCCATTGCTTAACAAATTGCATTTGCTTGGTGCCTTCAGGGTTTCTTAATATGCATTAAAAACCTTTTAGGAATGTAGTTACCGTGATTTAGTGGAAGTAATTACAACATAAGAAACTATAGTCCATTTATTTTTACACATCTTTGTCTCAGTCTGACACCCTCTCTCTCTCTCTGAATCTGTGTCTCTGTATCTCTCTCTCTCTCCCTCCCTCTCCCTCCCTCTCTCTCTCACTGTCCCCCCCCTCTCCCCGTTCCCCCCCTCTCCCCGTTCCCCCCTCTCCCCGTCCCCCCCCTCCCCGTCCCCCCCTCCCCGTCCCCCCCCTCTCCCCGTCCCCCCCCTCTCCCCGTCCCCCCCCTCTCCCCGTCCCCCCCTCTCCCCGTCCCCCCCTCTCCCCGCCCCCCCCCCCCTCTCCCCGTCCCCCCCCCTCTCCCCGTCCCCCCCCTCCCCGTCCCCCCCCTCTCTCCGTCCCCCCCCCTCTCTCCGTCCCCCCCTCTCTCCGTCCCCCCCTCTCTCCGTCCCCCCTCTCTCCGTCCCCCCCTCTCTCCGTCCCCCCCTCTCTCCGTCCCCCCCTCTCTCCGTCCCCCCCTCTCTCCGTCCCCCCCTCTCTCCGTCCCCCCTTCTCTCCGTCCCCCTCTCCCTGTCGCTCTCTCTCTCTCTGCAGCCAGATCCTTGACTTCCTCATCGGACGACTGCAGGCAAAACAAATTAGAAACAGCGTCTCCTCCTCACTGATCATCAACGCAGGTGACCCCCCCACTTTCCCCAACCCACCCAAGGGTCCGTGCTTAGCCCACAACTCATTACTCATTATACACCCACAACTGTGCAGCCAGGCACGACTCCAATGCCGTCTACAAGTTTTCCGATGACTCCACAGTTGTTGGCAGGATCACAAACGGCAATGAGGAAGCGTATAGGAAGGAGATAGATCAGCTTGTTGAATGGTACAATGACAACAAACTTGTGCTCAACGTCAGCAAAACCAAGGAGATGATTGTGGACTTCAGGAGGGAGTCAGGGGAACACGACCCAGTCCTCATCGAAGGCTCAGTAGTGGAGAGGGTCAAGAACTTCAAATTCCTGGGAGTCAATATCTCCGATGATCTGTCCCTGAGCCTCCATGTTGATGCGATCACAAAGAAGGCTCGCCAGCCGCTCTCTGAGGAGATTCGGTTCATCACCGAAGACTCTCGTAAACCTCTACAGGTGGGCCATGGGGAGCATTCTGGCCGGTGTCATCACTGCCTGAGATGGAGGCACCAACTCTCAGGGCAAGAATCATTTCCAGAGGATCGTGAACGTGGCCTGCGGCATCACAGGCTCCAGACTCCACTGTGTCGAGGATGTCGACATAAGGCGGTAACTTCAGAAAGTAGCCTCTATCCTCAAGGACCCCCCCACCACCCAGGCCATGCCCTCTTCACTCTGCTACCGTCGGGAAGCTAAAGACGAGCGCCCAGCGGCACAAGGACAGTGTCTTCCCCTCTGCCATCAGATTTCTGAATGATCGATGAAACCACAGACACAGCCTGACTCTTCGTGAGCCAGTTTAATTTATTGTTGTCAGGTAGTTTATAGAAATGTTCGCCCTGCGATGGTACTGCTGCACGAATTTCGTGGTTGTTCATAACAATAAATTCTGATTTTGAAGCCCGTGAGGGGGTTCGGGGTGGGGGAAATCGAGGGGAGGGGGGGTTATAATGCCATGACATTCTCAATCCACTCAAGGTAATCCTGCACGTTGGTGTAGATTCCATACGACCCACATTGGTAACCCCAGGAGACCACTCCGCCAGTGTAATAGGTGCCAGGGCGCAGAGGGTCAAGGAAGACCAAGGAACCACCGCCATCTCCTGTACATGCGTCCACGCCACCCGAGCCGGCGCAGATTACGTTGATGCCTAGCGGGATGCGAGCCCCTGGGGCAGAGTTCTCCACGCACTTCTCCCTCTCCACCACTGGCACAGGGGCGAACAGCAGCACGTCGCTCAGGGCGAAGTACTCAGTCTGGCCGAAGCCCGAGACCAAGCCCACCCTCCCCACATCTGGTTGGTAGCTGGGGTGGCGGCCAGGGAGGCAGATGGGGGAAAGCGACGCCCCCATCCTCAGTGGCTGGCTCAGCCTCACCAGAGCGATGTCGTGGGCGGGAGGGGAGCGGCTGTAGGCGGGGTGGATGCGGATCTCGGATGCCTGCAGGGGCTCCATCTGCACCAGGGCGTCGGTGTGAGCAGCTCCGGCCAGCATCCGCTGGCTCGTCCGCGAATCCACACAGGAGGCGCTGGTCAGCACCCAGCGGTCGGACAGCAGGGCCCCGCCGCACACCATGCTCTCCATGTAGACGTGCCATGGGAAGGCGCCTTCCTCAGCCGGGCTGCCGCCCAAGATGCGCTGCTTCTGCATGGGAGGGTTCCGGGGTCTTCCGCACACTGGGGTGGGGGACAGCAGGGAGAAGGGATGGGAGTGAGAGAGGATGAGGGGAAGGGGAGATGTGGGAGAGGGGGTGGGAGTGAGAGAGGGAGGGTGAGAAAGGGGATGGGGAGAGAGGGAAGGTGGGGTGAGGGGGAAGGGAAGAGGGGTAGGAGAGAGGGTGGGGTGAAAGAGGGGGAAAGGGAAAGTGAGAGGTGAGGTGGAGAGAGGGAGGGGCAGAGAGGGGATGGGGTGAGACAGGAAGAGGGGTAGGAGAGGGTGGGGTGAGGGGGAGAGGAGGAAGAAGGGTGGAAGAGGGGTTAGATGAGAGGGTGGGTGAAAGGGGAGAGGGGGAGGTGAGAGAGGGTGGGTGAAAGTTGAGGGGGAAGAGGGGATGGGGAGGGAGGGTGGGGTGAGGGAGGAAGAGGGGTAAGAGGATGGGGTGGGCGAGGGGAAGGAAGAAGGGTGGGGAGAGTGATTAGGTGGGTGAAAGGGGAGGGGGAGAGGGGGAGGTGAGAGAGGGTGGGTGAAAGTGGAGGGGGAAGAGGGGATGGGGAGGGAGGGTGGGGTGAGGGAGGAAGAGGGGTAAGAGGATGGGGTGGGCGAGGGGAAGGAAGAAGGGTGGGGAGAGTGATTAGGTGGGTGAAGGGGGGAGAGAGGGAAAGGGGAGAGAGGGATGGCAGAGAAAGAAGAGGAGAGGGTGGAGAGAGAGAGGGTGGAGGGGGAGAGGAGAGAGGATGGTGGGAAGAAAGAGAGAGTGGGGATGACCACATATCAGAGCAATTACCGGGTTGGGATTAATCCCCTGTCCCTTGCCCCCCCTCCACCAGCACTGTCCCAGTGTGAATCTCTGTCCCACTCTTCTTTAAGGTGAGGTTACTGGGGGAGGGGGGGCAGCTCAATGAATGGAGAGAGGTGGGGGGGGGTGAGAGGAAGGGAGACAGGGGGACCGGGAGAGTGAGGGAAGGTTTTTACAGAACCCGAAGAAGTCGATATTATTGCCAGCTGGTTGGAGAGTGCCCAGACAGAGGCAGCTTTGGTTTGCCAGAGCAGTGGACAGATGTGTTGGTGAGGGATTGGGGGGTGGACCTGAAGTGGTTGGCTCCTTGTTGATTGGAGGTTGTTAGTTATCCCAAGGCAGAGGTCTTCACTCACCTGGTTCACAGACTGGGAGGGTTTCTCCCACTACACTGTTCATCCATTTCCCATTGTTTTGGCAGGAGTACAGCCCTGTGGGAGTGAGGGGGGAATGACCATAAGACATTGGAGCAGAAATGGGCCATTCAGCCCATTGATTCTGCCCCACCATTTAATCATATCCCACTCATCCCCACTGCCCGGCCTTCTCCCCATAACCTGTGGTGGCCTGGTTAATTGAGAACCTGTTAATCTCTGCCTCAAACCCACCCAGTGACCCACCCTTGGGCTGAAGAAATTCCTCTGTTCTGAGAGGACGCCCTTCAATCCTGAAATTGAGCTCCTTGTCCTGGACTCTCCCGCTGTGGGAAACAACCTTTCAACATCGACTCCATCCACACCTTTCAACATGCAAAATCTTTCAATGAGATCCCCCCTCATTCTCCTAAATTCCAACAAGTTCAGGCCAAGAGCCGTCAAACGCTCCTCATATGATAAGCCTTTCATTCCCAGAATCATCCTTGTGAACCTTCTCTGAACCCTCTCCAACGTCGGCACATCCTTTCTTAAGCGAGAAGCCCAAAACTACTCACATTCCTCCACGTGAGGTCTCCCCAGGGCCTTGTAAAGCCTCAACATCACATCCCTGCACTTAGATTCTATTCCTCTTGAAATGAACGCCAGTGTCGCATTCGCCTTCTTCACCCCCGACTCAACCTGCAAGTTGACCTTTAGGCCATCCCATACAAGGACTCCCATCTCCCTTCGCCTCGGGGAGGTTTCAATTTTCTCCTCGTTTAGAAGGGCTCAGGCTCGAAATGTCGGTGATACTATCACTACCTCCTGTGGACGCTGCGAGACCAGGTGAGCTCCTCCGGTGCGCGCAGGAAGGTGTGCGTGAGTGAGAGAGATTTCCCGCATTTCTGTCGGACTCTGCCCAGTCTGTGCTGTGATTGTTCTGTCCTGACCTTTTTTCTTTGACATGGTTCATCTCCATTTTCACCCCATCTGATCTCTGGTGTCCTGAGACACTCCCAGCCCCTCCAGTCACCCTCACTTGAACGGCATCCGGTCGTTTCTCACCATTGGCCCCACTTGTCATGGTGTAATAAGGTCGGTGGCATCTGTATCTGATGACCAGGCCAGTCTGGGTCCCATTTGCACCATCCACATATTCAAAGCTGCCATTCTCGAGGTTGGCTGGGACATCACACTCTGTCTCTGGAGAGAAAGCAAATGTGTGTTGGTGGGGGTGGGGGGTGGTGAGAGAGAGAGAGAGAGAGAGTTAATGTCTGCGTGTGTGTGTGAGAGAAAGAGTGTCAGCGACAGTATGCTTGTGTGTGTGAGTGTGTCAGAAAGTGTGTTGGAGAGTTTGTGTGTGTGAGAAAAAGTGTGTTAGTAAATGTGTGTGTGTCAAAATGAATGTGTTAGTGTCTGTATCAGGGAGAGTGTGGTTTTGTGTGTGTGTGAGAGAGAACAGTGTGTCAGAGAGTATGTGTTAGTGCAAGTGTCAATGTATGTGTGAGCGACAGAGTGTCAGAGAGTTGAAGTGTGTGTGTGAGAGTATGTGTGAGAGTGTTCGTACAAATGTCAGTTTGTGTGTGAGAGAGAGACTTTGTGTCAGAGTTTGTGTTAGTGTGTGTCAGAGAAAGTGTGGGGTTTTGTATGTGTGAGAAAGTGTGCCAGAGTGCAAGTGTCAGTGTGTGTGTGAGCGACAGAGTGTGTGTCAGAGAGTTGGACTGTGTGTGAGTGTGTGTGTGTGTGTGCTTTGCCTTACAGCTGGCAGAAGGCAATTTCCTGTTGCATGTTGTGTACTTTGGATGACAATAAAGGAATCCTGCTCTTGGTAGGTGGGCAGGGAAGTGAGATCTCAGGGAGATGGTTCTCAAAGTAGGGTTTGCTTCTTGCTGTAGGGACCCTACAACGGAGACACCTGTTCTCCCCCGACAGAGGTCGGAAGCCTCATCACCTTTACACGTCTTGCCGTCGAGCTGAAGACTGTATCCGTGGTGGCAGTAGCACTGGTAGCCTCCGATGTAGTTGTGGCAGAAATGGTGGCATGTTGCCTGTCCTTGCCAGCGGAGTCCACATTCATCGATATCTGGGAGGGGAGCATGCACCTCGGTGTCAGATTGGACCCTCCAGATCATTACATTCTCAATCCTGCCCCCCTCCCCTCACAACAGATGGGGGCACGGCTAGTGCATTTGAATCTGTCGGGGAGGAGTTTGGACGTTTCACTCGCGTGAGTGTTCCGGTTCCCTCCTGCGTCCCAAAGACAGACGAGATCTGCAGGTTGATTTGTGAGCCGCCTTCTGCCGTGCTGCAAATCAATTTAAATCTAAATGGAGGGAGCAATGAGCAGTCGGAGAGAATCAGCAGGTCGGGCAGCGTCCATAGGGAGAGGTGTTCGGACAACTGTGAGTCAAGGGTGAAAGGTGAGATGTTTGGGGGGGAACCTCCTCACGCAGAGAGCAGTGAGAGTGTGGAGCCATGGAGCATTACAGCACAGAAATAGGGCCCTTCATCCCCTCTAGTCTGTGCTGAACCATTTTTTCGACTGAAGCCCACTGACTTGCAATCCACCCATATCCCTCCATCCCCCGCCCATATCCCTCCAACCCCAGCCCATCCACAGATTGGTCCAAATTTTTCTTAAATGTCAAAACTGAGTCTGCATTCACCACCTCAGCTTGTTCCCCACTTCCACCTCTCTGTGTGAAGAACTTCTCCCTAAACTTTTCCCCTTTCACCCTTAACCCACGTCCACTGGTTTGTATCTCACCAACCCTCAGTGGAAAAAGAAGACCTACATTTACTCTGTCTGTCCCCCTCACAATACCTTGATCAAATCCCCCCTCATTCTTCTACGCACCAGGCAATAAAGTCCTAACCTGTTTAACCTTCCTCTGTAACTCAGTTCTTGAAGTCTGGGCAACATCCTAGTAAATCTTCTCTGCCCTCTTTCTGCCTGATTGATAATGTTCCTGTAGTTCGGTGACCAAAACTGCACACAATACTCCAAATTTGGCCTCACCAATGTCTTGTACAACTTTACCATAGCATCCCAACTCCTGGACTCATTACTTTGATTTATGAAGGCCAATATGCCAAAAGTTCTCTTTACGACCCTAGCCACTTTCAGGGAATTCTGTACCTGTATTCCCAGATCCCTCTGTTCAACCGCACTCCTCAGTGCCCGACCATTCACCGTGTACGTCCTTTCTTGGTTTGTTCTTCCAAAGTGCAACACCTCACATTTGTCTGCATTAAATTCCATTGGCCATTTTTCCAGCTGGTCCAGATCCCTTCATGAGCTTTGAAAACCTTCCTCGCTGTCCATAATGCCTCCTCGATCTTAGTGTTAACTGAAAACTTGCTGATCCAATTTAACGCATTATCATCAGGTCAATGATATAGATGACTAACGATGGTTCCAGCCTCAATCCCTGAGGCACACCTTTACAAATTTAAAACTGTGGAACATGGGGGAAAATTAAGGGAAAAATTGTCTTCATCCAAGACATTTAAGGAGGGTCCTGTAGTGCAGGTCAATGGGACTAGGTGGAATAATAGTTCAGCACAGAATAGATGGGCTGAAGGGGCTGTTTTGGCACTGTGATCTTCTACAGTCTTAGGACGAAGCCCCTGTCTCAAAAGTCTCTCCCTTGCGGATGCTGCTCACTGAATCCCCCTCCTCTCCCCCCCCCCCCACCCCCAGCGATCCCACCTCGACTCACCGACGGCTTCGTAGGAGACAGAGAACCCTCGCCGAGCCTGCGGTCCGGAGGAGTGGCACCTCAGGCGGAGCTCAACAGCGCTGCCCGGGGGGTCTCCTGGCAGCAGGGACGGGCGGTGGAACCGGCTTGCTGTGATGTTGCCGCAGAAGCGGCCGAGGAGGTGCCGGTCGGCGAAGGCCTGTGGCGGCAAGAGGTTGAGGGAGAACCTGGGGTGGGGGTAGGTTAGGGAGGGAGGAAGGGAGGGGGCAGCAGGAGATTCCCCCCTCCCCCCATCTCGGGTACCCTTCCAGAAGGGAAAGGGGGTGGGGGGTGTTCAACAGTGGTATCAGATGATATGGTGGAGAAGCAAATAGAGCGTCGTTCATAATTCCAGATTTATGGTCAGAGCACATACACGACATCACATACACCCCTGAGATTCGATCAGCTGCAGAATTACCATGCAAAAAATAAACTACACAGCATAAACATGTAAACCAATAAAAAGAACTGAACAGATAAATAATGTAAACAAACTAACTGTACGATACAGAGAGAACAAAGAAAATTAGTAAAGTGCACAAGTAAGAGTCTTTAAGCGAACCCCTGATTGAGTTTTCCGTTGAGGAGTCTGATGATGGAGGGGGAGTGGCTGTTCCTGAACCTGGTGGGTGTGAGTCTTGTGGCCCCTGCACCTCTTTCCTGATGGCAGCAGAGAGAACAGTGCTGGGCAGTGCAGGCCCCTGATGATCGCTGCTGCTCTCCGAGGGGGATGTTCTCTCGATGGCAGGGGATGGTTTTGCCCATGATGTCCTGCCTTTTGCAGGGCTTTAGGCTTGGGGGGTATTGGTGACCCCCATACCAGACCGTGATGCAGCCGGTCAGCGCACTTTCCACCACACCTCTGTAGAAAATTTCCAGGGTTTCGGATGTCCCACTGAACCTCTGCAAACTCCTGAGGGAGTAGAGGCACTGACGAGCTTTCTTCACTATGCCATTGGTATGTTGGGCCCAGGAAAGATCCTCAGAGATAGTGACTCCCAAGAACCTAAATGTGTTCACCCTCTCCCCCTCCGATCCCCCAGTGATTACTGGATCGCCCACCTCTAGCTTTCCCTTTCTGAAGTGAACAATCAGTCTTGGTGACATTGAGTGCAAGGTTGTTGTTGGTGTACTGTTCAGCCATCCTCCCTCCTGTTCACTGACTCATCCCCTTCCTTTATACAACCCACCACTTTGGTATCGTTGGGAAATTTGTAGGCGGTGTTATTGCCAAACCGAGCCACACAGTCGTAGGTGTATCATGAGTAGAGCGGGGGTGAAGAACGCAGCCCTGTGGTGTTCCAGTACTGATGGAGATTGGGGAGGAGATGTTTGGGACAAAGATATTTACTTTCCCCTGTGCTCCACAGTTATTTTAAATTTGAATTCAAACAATTCACATCTAATTAAAAGCACATTCCAGATTATTTTCAAAGTTTGCAGAGGGATCTGGTGGAAAAGGTGGGCTGCAAAATGGAAGATGGAGTTTAATGCAGACGAGGGTGAGGTGTTGCATTTTGGAAGGGCAAACCAAGAAAGGAGGTACACGGTGAATGGTCGGGCATTGAGGAGTGTGGTAGAACAGAGGGATCTGGGAACACAGATACATTATTTCCTGAAAGTGGCATCACAGGTGAATAGGGTTGTAAAGAGAGCTTTTGGGAAATTGGCCTTCATAGATCAAAGTTTTGAGTCCAGGAGTTGGGATGTTATGGTAAAGTTATCTAAGACAAGAGTGAGGCCAAATTTGGGGTACTTTGGGCACCGAACTACAGGAAAGATATCAATAAGATAGAAAGAGAGCACTAGGATGTTGCCCGGACTTCAGGAACTGAGGTATAGAGAAATAGGACGAGGAGGTATTGGAGGGTGGAGGGGGTAGGGTTGGAGGAGGTGGGAGAAATTTTGGGAGGATGGGGGAGTGTTTGGAGTTTTGGGGAGGTTTGAGAGTGGTTTAGGGAGGTGGGGGATTGGAGGTTTTGTGGGGGTAGGAGGGAGATTTGGTTTCCCTGTCCCCTTAGTGGGACACGGATCACTTTCACCCCTCTGACCCAGGACCTACCTCCACATAATTGTGTCGACATGCCGAGGAGCTTTCCCCGTCGTAGTGACGGAGATGGAACATAAGGGCAAACCCCGGAGGCACTCCCACCTCCCAGCGGAGGGTCTCTCCAGCCTGGTAGTTCGGCAGAACTATCTCGCCAAACAGCGTGGCGTTATCTGAGGAGGCCATCACCATCCGTGGAAATGCTGCCATGACCAGGAGCGTCCTGAGAAGGGGATGGCAGATAATTAACAGGCCACTGTTGTGAATTGCCCGCCCACATTCCCATCCCCTCCCCCCACCATCTAGCCCACATGTGAGGGGGGAAGTGGGTGTTGAGTATTTACAGTGGCTGATTATCCCTGTGGGGATGTGGCTGTGTTGGGAGTGGGGGAAGTGGGAGCCACAGAGAGAGCCTGCAAACTCCACGCAGACAGCGTTGGAGATCAGGATCGAACCTGGGGTCTCCAGGCAGGGAAGGGGGGGAGGGGTTCAAGGCAGTGGCACAATCCACTGTGCCCATTAGTCTTCCCGGAAACCTTGGAATTGATGTCCACGCAGAGATAGCTGAATGGGTAATAGGACATAGAAATCCACAGCACAGTACAGGCCCTTCAGCCCACAGTGGTGTGCCAACCCAATAATCTGCTCTAACAACTGCCTACAATTTCCCTACTACATAATCCTCTAATTTCCTCAGTTCCATCGACCTCTATTGTCCACGATCGTTCCTAGCGCCCACCACCCTCTATGTGTGAAGAACTTACACCCGTTCCATACTTACACCCATTCCATACTTACACACAAGCACTTTAAAACTACACCCCTGTTAGTCACCCAACCCATGGGGGAAATATCCTCTGGCCATCCATGCAATCAATGCCTCTCACCATCAGGTCACCCCTCATTGCTCCCAGGAGAAAAGACCTCACGCTCTCCAATCCAGTCAGCACCCTTGTGAATCTCCTTTGCGCCACCTCTATACCGTCCACATCCTTCCTGTAATGAGGTGACTGGAACCAGGGACTGTAAGATTGTCTTGCAGCTCTTGAACATGACCCCAAGCTTAATGTACGCTATTCTTAACCGCGCTCCCATCTTGCATAGGTGCTTTGAGGCCCCACGATTTCCCATTCGCCCACGCTGCTCACATTAGCATTTACACTTGACTTCCTGGGGTGGCTTTATTGTCATATCCAAACCCTAACCTTCCGGTTAGGTACTGCCCTGCTTGCGGCAGTCCGACTTAACGATCTTTCGAAGTTCAAATCTTTCGGTTTCGAATTTCGATCTGTCCCCGGGCTTGCGATACGCGGTAAGCTACTCTCCCTTGCAGTGCTGGCATGCAGCCTACCCACCCCCTGCCATGCTGACTCGACCACGCGCGTGGTCTCTACAGAGAGTGCCCTGCAAGCAGTCCGTCATTGCCTACTAAGCACCCATCTGCATCTCCTCGCCATCAAGCAATTAGCGCTTCTGTAATGGAAGATTTAAACCTGTTTCTAGCCTTTGCTTTTGCAAGGCTGAGAACCTGCTTGTTGCATATGAATTAGTAGACGCACCTAAATTTACACTATGGGGCCCAGGGATGCGTATGAATCAGTTGACATTTTCCAACTTCCACAATGAGGCCCAAAGACGCAGTTTTCTCTTGTTGGTCGCAGACTGACAGGAGACCTTGAAGATAATTAAATAATTTGTTCAAAGAGATAAGATCTGAAGTAAACAACTTTTGGGTAATATAAGCCATGGTCCAGTCCCTGCTGAAGTTAGAGACTCTCCAAGAGGTGGCAACATCTCTCAGCAAGAAGAAGAACTTCAAGATTCCATCCAACGTCCCAGTCCGGGGAGGTGGAGAAGCTGCTACCGGCGCCCAGACAACCTACTACAAGTGTGCAGTCATCGCTTTGCTTTGGCAGTTGGGACCAGTCCAGGCAATGATAAGTATAATTGGGAAGGGCTTGCATATTGTAATGTGAATTCAGCTTTAGATTTAGTAATAAAGCCTTGTATAAACTGAACTGCACTCGGTGTGTGTGTCTATTTTCTTTCTGTAGCTCAAACACTGTGACCAATTTAAAACAAACAAAATGAGAGGTATAAGTTTACCCAAGACAGCTTCCAGGATCCTTCGTGCCGAGGGCCCTTTTGGCTGTGTACATTAATGGTTTCCTCAGTGTTGGAAAAAAGTGTTCGACATTTAATTATTTTTTTTTAAACCGTAGTTCTACTTACGATGGTTTTTTCCCGGAACGGAACTACATCGTAAGTTAAGGAGCACCTGTACATACAACCCTGAGATTGTTTTTCCTCCCGGCCAGGTAGAACTTCTAGAAAGCCTCTGGCCGTCCCTGTCATCTTGAACACTTCTATCAGGTGTTCTCCCCCCCACCCCCCCCCCCCCCCCGACCTCCATCCAGGAAATGTCCTTGAGAATCTCCTCTGCACCCTCTCTACAGCATCCACCCCCTTCCTGTTGACCAGAACTGAGCCCAATATTCCAAGTGGGGTCTAACCAAGGTACAACATCCCCGCATGAGTTTAAACTCGATTCCAAGGTTAGTTAACGCTGATCCCACGTACAACATCTCAGCCACACTGTGGAACGTAGAAGAATGAGGGGAGATTTGATAGAGGTATTTAAAATTATGAGGGGGATAGACGGAGTCAATATAGGCAGGGTCCTTCCACGGAGGGATGAGGTGAAAGGGAAAAAGTTTAGGGGGAACATGAGGGGAGGCTTCTCCACACAGAGAGGGGTGGAGGGTGTGGAACGAGCTGAAGTGGTGAATGCGGGCTTGATTTTTAACATTGAAGAAATATTTGGGCAGGTACATGGATGGGATAGGGTGGGTATGAAGGGCTGTGGACTGTGTGTGGGTCAGTGGGATTACAATAATAGTTTGGGACAGACTAGAGGGGCTGAAGGGCCTGTTTCTTTGATGTCTTGTTCTGTGGCCTGATGGTTCACAACAGCTCTGACAAGCAGCTGTGAAGTAAATGATTGAATTCTTTAAGGGGTGTAATGCCTTGATGTGGGGTGGGGGTGGGGTGGGAGGAGGAGCTCAGGTCGGGCAGCATCAGCGGAGGGAAAAGGTGCATCTGTACACACGCAACTAGATGAAACACCGTTCCTCTGGACCACGGTATGTGCACACAAATGCCTTACATGCACAGCCCACACAACACACACACACGCATGCACACACATGCACAGACACACACACACGCCCCCCACACACACACACTCACACACATGCATAGACACACACACATGCATGCACAGACACACACACACATGCCCCCCACACACACACTCTCACACACATGTATAGACACACACATGCACGCATAGATACACACACGCACATGCTCAGACACACACACAGACCCACACACACTCTCTCACACGCTCACACATGCGCACAGACACACATACGCGCATGCTCAGACACACACACACACACACAGACCCACACACTCTCTCACATACACACACGCATGCATGCACAAACACAGACACACACACGTGCACAGACACACACAGACACACACTCTCTCACACACACACACACGCACACATGCACAGACACACACAGACAGACACATGCCCCTCACACACACACTCTCTCACACACACACCCTCTCACATACACATATACACACAAACACACACACATGCCATATGCACACATATACACATGCCACACACAGACATGCATGCCAAACACACATACACACCACACACATGCCACATACACACACACACACACACACACACACACACATACATTCACATGCGCATACACACACAGACACACATGCCTGCACAAATATACACACACACACATACATACCTGCAAAAACATACACACTCCCACAAATGTACACGGACACATTCACACACACACACTACAATCACAGAAATACATGCAGATACAATTTAAAATAATATATAAATATTTGGGATGATTTACTCGGTTACAGGACACCATTCGTCAATCTCACAGCCTGTGGGATGAAGTTCTTCCCCAGCCTGGCCGTCCTGATTTAAATATTCCGGTAAAGTAGGGAAATACCTCCTTCCCGATGGTAGTGGGTCAAAGATGCAAGATGGAATAATAGTTTGCAGGGGCTAGATGGGCCAAATGGTCTGTTCCTGTTCACTGTGTGTGGCATGCTGGTGGTTCTGGGGTTTAGTATCGACTACGGTTGCACTTGGGCCCAAAGGTTCAGTTGTTCGCTCACTGGACTTTCAACGCTGGTGAATCCTGACCAAATTAAAACATGCCAACTCTGCCCAGGAAGACCCCCAGAGTGGGCAACAAGTATACTCACCAGATGGTCAGCAATTTCACCGCCATGGCAGGGGTGTACTCACGGCTTGTGCCAGTCCCAAGCTCCGTCAGTCACTGGGAGGGCTGGCCAGTGTGACAGCGGTTTAATGGTCAACCAGAGACGGTGACCTCAGCGATGACCCTGTTTGTTCAGCAGGGAGCAGAGACTCCACACAGCCCGTGGGAAGGGGGGAGTGGGCTGGGCTGTGAGTGGGATACAGGCCATTCAGCCATTCCAACCTGTTCTGACCTTTATCCTATCAGGCAATTCAGCAACTCGGTGCAGTGGGTAGGATCATGACATTGTGACACCAGACATGAGTTTGATCCCGACATCTGGTGCTGCACACGTGTGTACGTATGGATGAGTGTGTGTATATGTATGGGCATACGTGTGTGTGTGTTATTGTGCAAGTGTATGTGTATCTATTTGCATAGGCATGCATGTGTTTGTGTGTATGTGAATGTGTGCATGTGCGTAAGTGTGTATGCGTATGAGTGTGTGCGCAAGTGAGTGTGTGTATGATGTGTGTAAGTGTGGGAATCTGTGCATGTGTGTATGTGCATATGCATGTGTGAGTGTCTGAGTGTGTATGTGTGTGTGGGTGTGTCTGTGTGCATGTGTATGTGTTGTAATGGAGTAGATAAATATTGGTAAAATTGGTAAAATTAGAGTAGGTTACATACATAGGTGCTAAATGAAATGATGTCATGAAATGAATAGACCATTGTTTTGGACTGGAGACACTCTGGCTGTTTGCAAGTATCTTTGGTGCTTACAGAAAGGTCACTCCGGGGTTTTGCTTACCAAAGACAATAGCTTGACCAAGAAGGATAACTCCTGTGGTTTGCTAAAGAAGGTGGGGGGTTTTGTGGCAAGTGAGAGAGTCACATGGGCTTTCTTGCAGTCTCAGTTGAGAGGGAATGAGAGAGAGAGAGAGATGAAACAAGCTCTCTCAGCCAGTGTGTGTGTGAGACACTGAAAGATGGGTGAAACAAGCAGGAGAAGCTTGTTGGAAACAGAAAGCTCCAGAGTGGCGGATGGCTGGAAGTGCTATCTGTCTAATGTTTCTCTTGGAATAAGCAGAACAGAAAGGAACTCTGTGTAACCTGAAAGAAAGAGGTTACCATCTGGAGAACCGTGATGGGGAAAGTTTGATCAGTGAGACATTGAGGTGACTAAAGGTGGTACCTCAGTTGTGGAAATCCTGGAACAAAAAATCTCTCACTGCAAACCCTACGAGAACCTTCCTGAGCGGTAAACATTTACCTTTCGAGCACCAAACCCTGGTGAACTTTATACATGTTAAATTCTGTCCACAGTGTAAGAATTGCCTGCAAAAACCAGTGAACTTGGAAGAATGAGAAGTGAGATTGAACTGCGAACCAAATAACTTTTCTTAAATTTACACACATGTTACATACACATGCCCTTAGAATAAGAAGGGGATTAAGGTTAGTTAAGTTAATAGAGAAAAGTTAGTTTGATTCTGTTTTCATGTTTAAAGATCATTAAAAACAACTTTTGTTTAAGTAACCACTTGTCTTCGTAAATCTCTATTGCTGCTGGGTTTTGGGGTCCTTTGGGCTCGTAACAGTGTGTGTGCATGTATGTGTGAGTGTGTGTGTGTGTGTGTGTGTGAAAGAGTGTGTATGTCTGTGTGTATGCATGTGTGTGTGAGTGTGAGAGTGTGTGTGTGAGTATGTGAGAGTGTGTGAGTGTGTGTGTGAGAGAGTATGAGTGTGAGAGGCCAGCATGGTGCCAGGGATCGGATGCATTCTCTCGAGTTCAGTGACGGAGAGATGATCTCATCGCAGTTCCTGTGGGGATAGATCACGAGTTCACGTTTTTGAATCCAGAACCAGGAGGCCACAACCTCACGATCAGGGATCGGCCATTGAGTTCAAGGAATGGATGGAACATCTGCTCCAAAGGGATGGTGAATCTGTGGAGTGCTCTACCTGAGAGGGTCAGTCACTGAGTCCATTCAGCAGAATTTTGGTATCAAAGCAGCAGAGGGTGGAGAGGACAGTTCAGCAAGGTGGCAACCATGCTCTTATTGAATGGCAGGGAAACTAGCGATGGGTCGAATGGCCTCTTCACAGCTCTGATCTCCAATGCTCTTGAGTGGTGTGGAAGAGCCTCACTTTTCGTGCACTGTTATTTATTGTTGTAAGATGGTTATAATATGAATGCTTGCCCCGTGATGCTGCCACAAAACACCGAATTTCACGACTTGTTCATGACAATAAATCCTGATTCTGCACTGCAAGCCATCATTCCACGAGCAAACGAGGTGAAATGAGTAACTCAACAGCAACGGCATCCAGAGTCACATATAACACACCAGTATTTGACGGCCTGTTAGACCGGCTCTCCTCCCTCCCCGAGAAAATATTCCCTTGGTTTCACATGCACAGTTGAAGTCAGGGCGATAATGGTGAGTAATGCTGACAGTAACATCGTCGGTCCCCACAATGGTCATTGTTGTGTTGAGTAAGGGTCAGGTCCGTGAGAGATGAGTCAGGGACACAAGGGTCTGCAATCAAACGTCACTTTTATTTAACACCCAACAATTAATCGAAGAGTATGGGGAAATTGTAGCAGGGATAAGACATGCACGCGCACAATTTATAAAAGAGGGTGGGAAAAAAACGCGCTCAATTTAATCAAAATTTTTCCACAATTTATAAAAGAGCATGGGAAATTTACTGCGTTTTCAAACATTTTCTTTCCACTCACATACCACCTCAGTAACTCCTTACTAATCACTATCATTGGGGACTGGTGGTGGGCTGTTGGGGGGGGAGCGGGGAGGTGGGCTTTCAGACTGAAGACAAGCCCACTGCACAAGGTGATTAGGGATAGCTGAGAGCGGGGCAGTGGGATCAATGTGGGGGCTGGTCTTTTATCACAATGCCGGTCCCTCACACTAATCTCCCCTCTCCCCATCAGTAGGCCCCTTTCAATGAAAAAGCCCAACTATAAAGGCGGAGGCTCTCCGGCCTTACATCGGGAGACTCACCACCTCGACAGAGCGGAGCACCTCGCATGAATGTAACGCTGCCATTGGGGCTAGCTGACGACGGTGTCAGCCTGAGGCACAGGAGTGGGGCATTAATGGCCTCACTGCACTGGATCTCCTCCTGGATACGAAGGCTGGCTGATAGCATCACAAGCATCTGCCTTGCTTGCTCCCAGATCCAATGTAGGACTTTTTCCGCATCAGCGCGAATGGATGACGGTGGCTTGGTGGGCGGTGTGGCGGCCCCAATGGCCCCACTTCCGTCAGGTGATCCGAGGCGAAGCTCGACATGAACGTGACGCAGGAGCGGCTTCTTAGGGCAGCTCCATGAAAGGTAAGTTCATGTTTTCCCTCCGTGCTTGGAGCTGGGCTCCAGCTGTGAGACCTGGCATTAAAGGGCCTAAAGACAGTCTTGAATACGTTCAGTAACTAACCATTCATGTAACGTTCTCTGTAGCGCTCCAGATTCTGTACCCTTACATACATTCTGTGTATCTTATCAATGAATGATCCAAGCTCTAACTTGAAAGCCACCCCACATCTGTCCTGTCAAAAGTATGAATGATGTACTTAAGAATTAAATCCCCACTCATTCTCGTCCCAGCAGCACACCAGGATTTCACCCACCTAATGAAACGGTGAGTCAAGATGGGGATGCATTGCACAATTTCACCACCAGTTCATTTCATCTCCAACACCAGGTCATTTCAGACTTATGCGTTTATGGTACAGCAGAAGAGAGTGGGACAGCGGGCCAATGGGAGAGAATGGGACAGCAGAAGAGAGTGGGACAACGGAAGAGAGTGGAACAGCAGGAGAGAATGGGACAGCGCGAGAGAGTGGGACAGAAGGCCAATGGGAGAGTGTGGGACAGTGGGCCAACAGGAACGAGCGGGGCAGTGGGCCAATGGGAGAGAGAGGGACAGTGGGAGAGAGCGGGTTGGTGGGCCAATGGGAGAGAGCGTGAAATTGGGCTAATGGGAGAGATGAGACAGCGGGAGAGAGCGGGACAGCGGGCCAATGGGAGAGAACGGGACAGCGGGAGAGAGCAGGACAGTGGTCCAATGGGAGACAGTTGGACAGTGGGCCAATGGGAGAGAACTGGGCAGTGGGAGAGAGCGGAACAGTGGGAGAAAATGGGACAGTGGACCAACAGGAGAGAGTGGGACAGTGGGTCAATGGGAGAGTGTGGGACAGCAGGCCAACGGTTGAGAGTGGGACAGCGGGCCAATGGGAGAGAGCAGGACACCGGGCCAGTGGGCGAAAGTTGGACAGCGGGCCAATTGGGAGAGTTGGACAACGGGCCAGTTGGAGAGAATGGGACAGGAGGCCAATGGGAGAGAGTGGGACAGCGGGCCACTGGGAGAGAGTGGGACAGAGGGCCGCTGGGAGAGAACAGGGCAGTGGGTCAATGGGAGAGTGTGGGACAGTGGGCCAATGGGAGAGAGCGAGACATTGGGCCAACGGGAGAGAACAGGACAGCAGGAGAGAGTGGAACATTGGGCCAATGGGAGAGAACGGGACAGCGAGCCGCTGGGAGAGAACTGGGCAGTGGGAGAGAGCGGAACAGTGGGAGAAAACGGGACAGTGGGCCAACAGGAGAGAGTGGGACAGTGGGTCAATGGGAGAGTACGGGCCAGCTGGAGAGAGCATGAGAGAGGGAGAGAGTGGGACAGCAGGCCATGGAAGAAAATGGGGCAGTGGGAGAGAGTGGGACAGTGGGCCAATGGGAGAGTGTGGGACAGCAGGCCAACGGTTGAGAGTGGGACAGCGGGCCAATGGGAGAGAGCGGTACACCGGGCCAGTGGGAGAAAGTTGGACAGCGGGCCAATTGGGAGAGCGGGACAACGGGCCAGTTGGAGAGAATGGGACAGGAGGCCAATGGGAGAGAGTGGGACAGCAGGCCATGGAAGAAAACGGGACAGTGGGCCAACAGGAGAGGGTGGGACAGCGAGCTGCTGGAAGAGAACGGGGCAGTGGGAGAGAGCGCGATAGCGGGAGAGAGTGGGACAGTGGGCCAATGGGAGAGAGTTGGACACCGGGCCAACAGAATAAAGCAGGTGAGTGGGCCAATGGGAGAGAATGGGACAGTGGGAGAGAGCGGGACGGTGGGCCAAAAGGAGAGAGCGGTACAGCAGGCCAATGGGAAAGAGCAGGACAGCAGGAGACAGGAGGATATCGGGCCAACAGGAGAGAGAGCAGGACAGTGGTCCAATTGGAGAAAGCGGGACAGCGGGCCAACGGGAGAGAGTCGGACAGTGGACCTAATCTGCAAAGGATCTCTCCGATGTTGAGAAGGCCATAGAGGGTGCAGCAAAAGTATTCTGTGGAGGTAGAGCTGAGGTGTTGTTTCACCTGAAAGGTCTGTTTGGGACCTCAGACCATGGTGAGGGAGGAGGTATGGGTTCAGGTATGCCTTCCTCAGTTATGTATTTATCACATCTAGAGAAGGTACTAAGATAAAATCTAACTAACTGAACCATGGGAAAGTGGACTACTTTAAATTATATCAATGAATGACGTGAAGATGAGTGGACACTTTTCAAAATGGAATCCCATGTAATTTCGGCAAATGTTGAGCCCAGGGAATTATCCCGAGATCTTAAACGTAATTCACAAAGGGCTGTAATTAATGATTAGGTTTAAAAATTTCTATGCTTCCCAAATAAATCCTGGGGATGCTTCAACATTAAAGAATTTCAAAAGCTCCTAGTCTGTAAATAATGAAACTCTGACAATAAATCTAATTATTTTCCATGATTTCCTGTATCCA
Source organism: Narcine bancroftii (assembly GCF_036971445.1). Lineage (NCBI taxonomy): Eukaryota > Metazoa > Chordata > Chondrichthyes > Torpediniformes > Narcinidae > Narcine > Narcine bancroftii. The sequence goes on along the minus strand of NC_091470.1, from coordinate 196,493,258 downwards.
GTCCAGGTAGTTGGCCACCTTGGTGTAAAAACCAACTGTGCCACAGGTCACACCCCATGAGACGATGCCTCCGATGAAGAATCGACTCCTGTTGGGCTTGGGGTAAGAGAATACATAGGCACCTCCACTGTCTCCTTGGCATGAGTCGGACCCCTCACCATTGCCAGCGCAGATCATGTTGTCCGTGACTGTGACGGAGTGGCCGGACACCAGATCCTGGCACTCGCCCAGCTCCCGGACGGGAAGGCGGGTAAACATCAGTTGGTAAGGCAAGGTCTGGTTCTCCGTGATCCCCCAGCCAGCCACTATGCCAACCTTGCCCAGCTCCAGATTGCTCCCTGAGACTGGGAGGCAGATGGGTGAGAGGTTGGGACCGGCGACCACAGGCTCCCAGAGCCTGATCAGGGCAATGTCGTTGTCATAGTTGTGGGTGTCTGCCGTGGGCCCGGGGTCCTGGTAGCCGGGGTGGATGAAGACCCGGTCATGGTGCAGCTGTGAGGCTGCTCCCAGCTGCCTTGTGTCAGTGTGGCCGCCGTACAGGCTGAATTTGGGCGCGTTGTGGACAACGTGCGCCGCGGTCAGCACCCAGCGCTCGGCGATCAGTGCCCCAGCTCCCTTTACTGGGCGGAAGAGGACCTGCCAGGGGAAGTTTCCCCTCTTCGCCACCGAGCCCCGCAGGATCCGCTGCCGGAACACCACCGGGACGCTCGGCTTGCCGCACACTGCAAGGCAGATGGAAGCAGAGGCTCAGTCATGGCAGAGGAGACCCTCCTCCACTCCCCCCCACCCCCAGGTCCGCTGGCACCAAGGCACTCCCTCCGTACAGCCCCAGTGCAGTGGTCCAATCTGCAGCCTTCTGGGACAAGCCACGCAAATCATGCAACAGGTTGAAGGGGAGAATGGCCTCACGGACCCTGACTCCTGGCTTTCAATGTTCCCCCTTCACTTTCTCTTTCATCTCCCTCCTCTCCCCTCTCTTTCTCCCTCTTTCTCTTCCTCCCCCCTCTTTCCCTCTCTCTCACCCCTGCCCTCCTCTTTTTGACACTCTCTCTCTTTCTCTCCTTCCATTTATGTCTATCATTCCCTTTTTCTCATACTCTCCTTTTTTTAGCCTTTTCCCATTCCCTCTCTCCTGTTGTCCCTCACTTTCTCTTTCCGACTTTTGCTTTTCCCCTACTCTCTCTTTTTCTTCTCTCCTTCTCCTTTTCTCCCTCTTTCCCTCTTTCTTTGTTCTCCTCTCTCTCTCCCTCTCCCCATCCCACTTTCTCTCCCTCTTTCTTTGTCCTCCTCTCTCCCCATCCCACTTTCCCTCCCTTTCCCTCTTTGTCCTCCTCCTCTCTCTCCCTCTCTCCCCATCCCGCTTTCCCCTTTCCCTCTTTCTTTGTCTTCTTCTCTTTCTCTTCCCTCTCTTTCCCTATGTCCTCCTCTCTCTCTCCCTTTCTCCCCACCCCGCTCTCTCTCCCTTTGTCCTCCCCTCTCTCTCTCTACCCAACCTGCTCTCTCTCCTTCTCCTTTTCTCCCTCTTTCCCTCTTTCTTTGTCCTTCCTCTCTCTCTCCCCATCCCGCTCTCTCCCTCTTCTTCTCTCCCTCTTTCCCTCTTTCTTTGTCCTCTTCTCTCCCTCCCTCTCTCCCCATCTCGCTCTCTCGTCTCTCCCTCGTACTTTATCTCTCTCTCCCTCTCTCTCTTCCCCTACTCTTTCCCTATCCCCTTCCCCTTCCCCCTCTCCCTCTCTCTGTCCTTGACACACCCCCGCCTTTTTCTCTACCATGCTACCTACATGTGTGGCCACTTTCAAGGAACTCTCCCAGATCCCTCTAAACCTCAATGCTTTGAAGATCCCTGCTTCTGGTGGGCTCTGAGTGAAAACGTTGCTCCCCTAATAGCCCCCCTGTTTGCGGACACTGCCGACTCATACCTGGTGAGCAGTGCGGGAGGGCTTCTCCGGTCCTCTTGGTCTCCCAGGTCCCATCTCGGGTGCAAGTAAAGTTTCCTGCCAATGCAAAGTGGTCAGTAGTGGCCAGAGCTGGTCAGGAATCCCGAGGAAGTCTCTCTCCCCTGAGCTCAGCCCTTGCAGACCACAGCCTCCCTTGCCGTCGCGTGCAGGGGAAAGATGCCCCTGCAGGACGGTCACCCACGGCGGGGGGAACCAGCGAGGGGCTCAGAGGCTGGCGGATCCACGCTGTCTGCGGGGCGACTAGCAGTCGGGGGGGATCCACGTGGGCTTTGCTGAGGACCGGGGAACCAGGTATTGGAGCCCAGGGGGTGGGGGGGGGCATGGTTCGAAAGGATACAATGGGCAAGGATGACCTCCCGAAGGGGGAGGGATATGGACGGGGAGAGAGATAGAGAGATAGAGGGAGAGAGCAAGAGAAGGAGAGAGTGGGAGAGAAGGAGAGCGAGCGAGAGAGAGGAAGAGGAGAGACGGAGAGAGAGAGGAAGGAGAGAGGGAGAAAAGGAGAGAGAGGAGAGAGAGAGAAGGAGAGGGAGTGAGGAGAGAGAGAGGAAGGAGAGAGAGGGAGAGGGAGAGAAGCAGAGAGAGGGAGAGGAGAGAGAAGGAGAGGAAGGAAGAGGGAGAGAAGGAGGGAGAGAGAGAGGGAGGAGAGATGGAGAGAGAGAGAAGTGAGAGGAATAGGAGAGTGAGAGAGAGAGGGAGAGGAGAGAGAGAGGGAGAGAGGGAGAGGAGAGAGAGAGAAGGAGAGAGAGTGAGGAGAGAGAGAGGGAGAGGAGAGAGAAGAAGAGGGAGAGAGAGAGGAAGGAGAGGGAGAGGAGAGGGAGAGAGACCTGTGGTTCTATAGGAACAAGGGAGTGTGCGTTTTGAGTGTGCGTGGTCATGGGACCACGTTAGTATGTGGAGCTTGGGTGTTTCTGACCTGGGATAACGCATTATAACCAAGCTCAATTCATCTCAGTGGTGGCACATGTTTATCGTTTTCAGAATATTTTAGTGAAACTTGACAAAATAACTTGGAGCAACATAACAACTAATTTGCACAGTGACACAGTCGGTTGTCACTCTCTCATTGGTCCTGAGACATGGATTCCATCCTGATCTCTATCAATACATGTGCACATGCTCTGTGTGTGTGTGTGTGTGTGTGTGTGTGTGTGTCTGTCTGTCTGTCTGTCTGTCTGTCTGTGTGGGTGTGTGTATGTATGTGTGTGTGTCTGTGTTTGTGTGTGTGATTTATATGAATGTGTAGTCTGCAGTGTGTATGTGAATGTGTGTGTGATTTATATGAATGTGTAGTCTGCAGTGTGTATGTGAATGTGTGTGTACATCTGTGTCTGTATATGTGTGTAGTGTGTGTGTGCATGAGTGTGTGTGTCTATGTGTTTGTGCATGTGTGTGTGTCTATGTGTGTGCATGTGTGTGTGTGTGTGTGTGTGTGTGTGTCTGTCTGTCTGTCTGTCTGTCTGTCTGTCTGTGTGTTTGTGTGTGTCTGTCTGTACAGTTTCCCTGAGCTCCAGGGTTGGAATCAAACCAGGTTCTCTGCCCTCTAGAGATAGTGGCCCTACCCACTGCACCCTAAGGTCTGCCACAACCCTCCTCCCATCACACTACCCTCTACCCAGACCCCCCAAGTGTGAGAAGCAACTCACCAGGGTTGCCTGGACTCATTTCATAGTAGGGCTTGTCACACTGGTATTGAATGGAGGACTTGTATGTTGTGACACCGCTGCCTGTGAGGAACACGGCTCGTCCATTCCTAATCTCAGGCGGAAAGGCACAGTCCACGGCTGAAGGGAACAGGGAACAAGACACAACAATGTCACACTCAGCACAAATCACAACTGTAGTCACACACAGAACACATCATGATGTGTGTAGTCACACCCACAACATGGTACGATAGGTGTAGTCACACCTGGAACACAGTACGATGGGTGTAGTCACACCCAGAACACATCACGACGGGTGTAGTCACACCCAGAACACATCGCAATGGGTGTAGTCACACCCAAAACATATCATGACAGATGTAGACATACCCAGAACACAGTTAGATAAGTGTAGTCACACCTGGCACAAATCACAATGGTTGAGGATAGGGTGACAGAGACACACCACGCATCTGTCCTCGAGGATAGGTTGGAGGCAGAGATGCTGGGTGTCTTCAAGTTCCTGGAAGCCCAAGTATTGGGGGACGATATATCCAGCACATTGAGAGACCAGGAACAAGATGCATCAATGTCTCAATGCCCTCAGAAGTCCGAGGACACTGGCATCTCCATCATACTTCTTCAAACACACCCTGGAAAGTATACCAACCGGTTGGATCACAGCCGTGTTTGGGAATTCAACTCTACAGGAACGCAGAACATAACAAACCTAGCAAGGGTCATCTTCGGCTTGGACCTCCCGTCCACGGTAGCATCTCTGTGAGGCCCTGCCTGAAGAAGGCAGCCAACCTTATATCCAGCCCCCATCGCCCCTTTGGGCAGAAGGTATGGAAGTCTGAAGACCAAGACCTCGAGGTTCCAGAACAATCTTTATCTAAGACTCTTGAATCTCATAACGATAATAACCCTGAACATAACCTGCAGCAACAGTGAATATTTATTAAGCCATTTTTTAACCTCAGGGCACATTTTCATAATTTAATGCATATGATGGTGATTGCGGTACCTTTTCCAGGCAGTGTAAAGAGTTTAATAGCATCATTACATTGTCCCAATTACAGTAAGCTCCAGGGATTCCATCGACATCTCGAACTGTCTTCAAAAAGCAAAACCTGGGATACACGCAGTTCTCCCTCCTCATGTCCACACTAACTCGAACACATCACAATGCACCCTGCACTCTGTGACTGTAACACCCCACCCCGCACTCTGTGACTGTAACACCCCACCCCGCACTCTGTGACTGTAACACCCCACCCTGCACCCTGTGACTGTAACACCCCACCCTGCACCCTGTGACTTACTGTAACACCCCACCCCATACCCTTCAAACTGTAGCACCGCACCCCTTAATAACCACCCCCACTCTATGACTCAGAATAACACCCCCCTCTGGAGTCAGTGACTGTCGCACTCCACCCTGCTTTTGTGATTCACTGGAACACCGCATACTGCACTCTGTGACCTGCTATAACACCCCACCCTGCATTCTGTGACTGTAACATCCCACCATGCACTCTGTGACACATTGTAACACCCCACCCTGCACCCTGTAACTGTAACCCGGCAGCCTGCACCCTGTGACTGTAACACCCCAGCCTGCACTCTGCGACTGTAACACCTCACCCTGCACTCTATCGCTCATTATAACACCCCTCTGTGACTCTGTAAACCCCACATTGCACTCTGTGACTATAACATGACACCTTGCACTTTGTTACTGTAACACACCACCCTGTACCCTTCATACTGTAGCAGCGCAATTTGTACACTGTGACCTTAACAGCCCACTCCCACTCTATGACTCAGAATAACACCCCACCCTGAAGTCAGTGACTGTCGCACTCCACCCTGCTATTGTGACTCACTGGAACACCGCACCCTGCACACTGTGACTTACTGTAATGCCGCACCCTGCACCCTGTGACTGTAACACCCCACCCTGCACTCTGTGACTCATTATAACACCCCACCCTGCATCCTGTAACTGTAATGCAGCACCCTGCACCCTGTGACTGTAACACCCCAGCCTACAACCTGTTACTTACTGTAACACCCCACCCCGAACTCTGTGTCTATAACATCCCATCCTGCACTCTGTGACTGTATCACACCACCCCATACCCTTCAAACTGTAGCACCACATCCTGTACCCTATAACCTTAACAGCCCACCCCCACTCTGTGACTCACAGTAACACCACACCCTGCACTTTGTGAATGTAACACCCCACCCGGCACAATGTGACCCAGTGCAACTCCCCATCCTGTACCCTGTGGCTGTTACACTACACTCTGCGCTCTGTGACTCACTGTAACACCCCACCTGAACTCTGTGACTGTAACACCCCACTCTGCACTTTGTGACTGTAACATCCCACCTACACTCTGTGACCCACTATAACACCCCACCTGAACTCTGTGACTGTAACACCCCACTCTGCACTTTGTGACGGTAACATCCCACCATGCACTCTGTGACCCACTATAACACCCCACCTGTAGCACTGCAGTCTGCAATCTGTGACTGTTACTCCCCACCCGGCACACTGTGAACCACTGCAACACCCCACCCTACACCCTGTGACTTCCTGTAACACCCCAGCCCGCACTCTTGTGACGGTAACACCCAAACCTGCACTCTGCAAACGTAAAACCCCACACTGCACTCTATGGCTCATTGTAACACACCAACCTGTACTCTGTGACTCACTGCACTCTGTGACTGTAACATCCCACCCTGCCCTCTGTTACTGTAATACACCACTCCGTACCCTTTAAACCGTAGCACCACACCATGTACCCTGTGACCTTAACAGCTCACCCCCACTCTGTGCCCCCCTGTAACACCCCACCCTGCACGCTGTGACTCTAACACCCCAGCCTGCACTCTGTGATACACTCTAACACCCCACCCCGCACTCAGTGATGTTTCACCACACTTTGAACTCTGTGACCCTCTCTAGCACCCCACCCTGCACCCTGTGACTCTAACATCCCTCCATGCACTCTGTGAGCCATTGTAACTTCCCACCTCGTACTCTGTGACTGTAACATCACACAACAAACACTCCTATTGTAACCCAAAACCCAGTACTCTGACTCACTGAACCCTGCACCCTGCATCCTGTGACTGTAACACCCCACCCTGCACCCTGTGACTGTAACACCCCACCCTACACCCTGTGACTCATTGTAAAATCCCACCCTCCACCATGTAACTGTAACACCCAACCCTGTACTCTGTGACACATTGTAACACCTCACCCTGCACCCTGTGATAGTAAAAACCCAGCCTGCAACCTGTTACTTACTGTAACACCGCACCCCGTACTCTGTCTGTAACACCCCACCCCATACTCTGTCTTTAACACTCCACCCTGCACTCTGTGACTATAAAACACCACCAAGTACCCTTCAAACTGTAGCACCACAACCTGTAGCCTGTGACTTTAACAGCCCACCCCCACTCTGTGACTCACTATAACACCCCAACCTGCAGTCAGTGACTGTCACACTCCACCCTGCATCTGTGATTCACTGTAACACTGCACCCTGCATTTTGTGACTGTAACACTGCACCCTGTACTCTTTGAACCACTGTAACAACCCACCCTGCACTCTGTGATGCACTGTAACAGCCCACCCCTCACACTGCGACTATAACATACCACCCACACCCTGTGACTCACTATAACACCCACGCTGCACCCTGTAACTGTAACACTGCACCCTGAACCCTCTGACTGTAACACCCTGCCCTGCACCGTGTGACTTAATGTAACACCCCACCCTGCATCCTGTGACTCACTGTAACACCCCAACCTGCACCCTGCGACTGTAACACCACACCCTGCACTCTGTAACTTACTGTAACACCCCACCCTGCAATCTGTGAATGTAACTGCCCACCCGGCACACTGTGAACCACTGCAACACCCCATCCTGCCCCCTGTGACTTACTGTAACATCCCACCCCGCACTCTGTGACTGTAACACCCCAACCTGCACTCTCCAAATGTATCACCCCACCCTGCACTCTATGTCTCATTGTAACACCCCACCCTGTACTCTGTGACTCACTGTAACACCCCACCCACACTGCACTCTGTTACTGTAACACACCACCCCGTACCCTTCAAACCGTAGCACGGCACCCAGTACCCTGTGACCTTAACAGCTCACCCACACTCTGTGATTCACTAAAACACCCACCCTGCACCCTGTGACTGTAACATCCCACCATGCACCCTGTGCCCCACTGTAACACCCCACCCTGCACGCTGTGACTGTAACACCCCTCCCTGTACCATGTGACTTACTGTAATACCCCACACTGCACTCTGTGACTGTTACACCCCACCCTGCACTCTATGACCCAATGACTCAATGTAACAGCCCAGCCTGCAATCTGTGCACAGGGTGCTGTGTGGGGTGTTACATTAGGTCACAGAATGCAGGGTGTGGTCTAACAATCACAGAGTGCGGGGTGAGGTGTTACAGTCACATAGTGCAGGGTGGGGTATTACAGTCACAGAGTGCAGGGTGGGGTGTTACAGTCACAGATTGCAGGGTGGGATGTTACAGTGAGACAAAGAGTGTGGGTTGGGGTATTACAGTCACAGAATGCAGGTTGGGGTGTTACAGTCACAGATTGCAGGGTGGCGTGTTACAGTGAGAAACAGTGTGCGGGGTGGGGTGTCACAGTCACAGATTGCCGAGTGGGGAGTTACAGTGAGACACAGAGTGCAGGGTGGTTTGTTACAGTCACAGATTGCAGGGTGGGGTGTTACAGTGAGACACAGAATACAGGGTGGGGTGTTACAGTCACAGAGTGCAAAGTAGGATGTAACAGTGAGACACAGATTGTGGGTTGCAGTGTTAGTCACAGAGTGCAGGATGCGATGATACAGTCACAGGGTGCAGGGTGGGGTGTTACAATCACAGAGTACAGGGTGGGGTGTTACATTAAGTCACAGAGTGCAGGGCAGTGTGTTACAGTTACAGGGTGCATGCTGGGGTGTTATAGTGAGTCACAGGGTGTGGTGTGCGGTGTTACAGTCACAGAGTGCGGCTGGGGTGTTACATTAAGTCACAGGTTGCAGGCAGGTGTGTTACAGTCACAGGGTGCAGGTTGGGGTGTTACATTGAGTTATAGAGTGCAGGGCGGGTTGTTGCAGTCACAGGGTGCAGGGTACGGTGTTACAGTTACAGGGTGCAGGGTGGGGTGTTATAGTGAGTCACAGCATGCGGGTTGGGGTGTTACAGTCACAGGGTGCAGGGTGGGCAGTTACAGTGGGTCACAGAGTTCAGGGTGCGGTTTGCAGTCACAGGGTGCAGGGGGGTGTTATAGAGAGTTACAGGGTGTGGGGTGGGGAGTCACTGAGTGGGGGGGTGGGCGGTTACAGTGGGTCACAGAGTTCAAGGTGGGATGTTACAGTCACAGAGTGCAGTAGGGTTTTACAGAGAGTCACAGAGTGCAGGGCGGGGTGTTACAGTCGCAGAGTGTGGTGTGGCGTGTCACAGAAAGTCACAGTCCAGGTGGTTTGTTGCAGTGAGTCACACGGTGCAGGGTGCAGGGTTGGGTGTTACAGTCACAGAATGCGGGGTGGGGTGATACATTAAGTCGACTCTAACATCACACCCTACACTCTGTGACTGTAACATCACACTCCATTACCATGCAACTGTAACACCGCACCCCGTACCCTGTGACTGTAACACTTTTGTTTCTTTATTGACTACCTGTTGTATTTATGTCTGGGTTGACCTGCCTACACAATGCGCAAAACAAAGCTTTTCATTGTATCTCCGTGCATGTAACAAAAACAATAGATTTTACAAAGCAATCATTCCGAAGGGGACTTACGTTGACATTTGTAGCTGGATGTTGTCCAAGTCCCATCCTGCTGACATTCCACAAAGTAATGGGGAATGGTCGTCAAACCCTGTGTGAGAGAAAAAAAGGAGAGAGAGGTAGGTGGGGGGGGGGGATAGAGAAAGGGGGCGAGAGAGAGAGAGAGAGAAAGGAGGATAGGAGAGAGAGAGGGGCAGAGAGAGGGGTAGAGAGCGATTGAGAGAGAGTGAGTGAGAAAGAGAGAGGGGCGAGAGGGAGAGAGAGGAGGGGGTGAGAGATAGAGGGGGACAGAAGAGAGAGAGACGGAGAGAGAGGTCGACAAAGAGGGGGGCGAAAGAGAGAGAGAGAGAGAGGGCGAGAGAGGGAGGGAGAGGGGGGGGCGGGAGAGAGAGCGAGAGAAAGAAGGGGGAGAGAGAGATGGGTGGAGGGAGAGGGTGAGAGGGGAGGAGGAGGAGGGAGAGGGAGAAGGAGGGGAGAGAGAGAGAAAGGGAAGAGAAAAAGACAGGGCAGAGAGAGGGACAGAGAGGGAGAGTGTGTGAGAGAGAGTAAAAGGGAGATAGAGAGGAAAAGAGACAGGGTGAGGAGGGAGAGATGGATAAATGGAGATACAGAAGGAACAAGGAGGAGAGAGAAATTGCAGCTTAATGTTGAAACACTGAAACTGCTGAGTATTATTTACTGAGTGCCTAGTAAATCTGAAGCCCTCTCTTTCTGATGGTTCCTGGCTGAACTAATGACCATCCCCGACTATCTCTATGGTTCATCAGTGTCATGCTCCATATAGGTTATCCTGTTCCTGAAACCATGGCATCCCACCGCTCTCCCCGCCTCCCTCCGCACCACCCACCTCTAACACCCACCCCTCTACCCGCCTCCCTCCACACCACCCACCTCCAACCCCAAACCCCTCCCTGTCTCCCTCCGCACCACCCACCTCCAACACCCACACCTTCCTCCATCTCCCTCCGCACCACCCACCTCCAACACCCACCCCTCTCCGTCTCCCTCCGTACCACCAAACTCAAATCCCTACCACTCTCCCCGCCTCCCTCCGCATCAGCCACCTCCAACACCCACCCCTCTCCGTCTCCCTCCGTACCACCAAACTCAAATCCCTACCACTCTCCCCGCCTCCCTCCGCACCAGCCACCTCCAACCCCACACCTCTCCCTGTCTCACTCCATACCAGCCAACTCCAACACCCACTCCTCTCCCTGCCTCCGTCCACACCACCCACCTCCAACACCCACCCCTCTCCCTGTCTCCTTCCGCACCACCCACCTCCAACACCACCCCTTACCCTGTCTCTCTCCAGACCACCCAATTCCAACCCCCAACCCACTCCCCGCCTCCCTCCACACCACCCACATATAACCCCCACCCCCTCCCTGTCTCCCTCCATACCACCCACCCCCAACACCCACCCCTTACCCTGTCTCTCTCCAGACCACCCAACTCCAACCCCCAACCCACTCCCCGCCTCCCTCCACACCACCCACATATAACCCCCACCCCCTCCCTGTCTCCCTCCATACCACCCACCCCCAACACCCACCCCTTACCCTGTCTCTCTCCAGACCACCCAACTCCAACCCCCAACCCACTCCCCACCTCCCTCCACACCACCCACATATAACCCCCACATCCCTCCCTGTCTCCCTCCATACCACCCACCCCCAACACCCACCCCACTCCCTGTCTCTCTCCACACCACCCACCACCAAACCCCACCCCCTCCGCATCTTCCTCCGTACCACCCAACTCCAACCTCCAACACTCTCCCTGACTCCCTCTGCACCACCCACCTCCAATACCCACCCCTCTCCCTGTCTCTATCCACACCACCCACCTCCAACACCCACCCCTTTCTCCATCTCCGTCCACACCACCCACCTCCAACACCCACCCCATTCCCCGTATCCCTCCACACCACCCACCTCCAACACCCACCCCTCTCCCTGTATCCCTCTGCAACACCCAACTCCAACACCCACCCCTTTTTCTGTCTCCATCTGCACCACACACCACCAACCTCCAACACTCTCCCTGACTCCCTCTGCACCACCCACCTCCAATACCCACCCCTCTCCCTGTCTCTATCCACACCACCCACCTCCAACACCCACCCCTCTCCCTGTATCCCTCTGCAACACCCAACTCCAACACCCACCCCTTTTTCTGTCTCCATCTGCACCACACACCACCAACACCCACCCCTCTCCCCGACTCCACACCACCCACCTCCAACCCCACACCTCTCCCTGTCTCCCTCCATAGCACCCACCTCCAACAACCACCCCTTACCCTGTCTCTCTCCAGACTACCCAACTCCAACCCCCAACCCACTCCCCGCCTTCCTCCACACCACCCACATATAACCCCCACCCCCTCCCTGTCTCCCTCCGCACTACCCACCTCCAACACCCACCCCTCTCCCTGTCTCTCTCTACACCACCCACCACCAAACCCCACACACCTCCCCATCTCCATCCGCACCACCCAACTCCAACACCCACCCCTCTCCCTGACTCCCACCGCACGACCCACCTCCAACACCCACCCCTTTCTCTGTCTCGCTCCACACCACCCACCTCCAACCCCCACCCCTTTCTCTGTCTCCCTCCACACCACCCAACTCCAACCCCCACCCCTCTCCCTGCCTCCCTCTCCACCACCCTTCTCCAACACCCACCCTTCTCCCTGTCTCTCTCTCCACACCACTCATCACCAAACCCCATCCCCCTCCCCATCTCCCTCCAAGCCACCCAACTCTAACCGCTACCCCTCTCCCTGTCTCCATCTGCACCACCCACCTCCAACACCCACCCCGCTCCCTGTCTTTCTCCACACCACCCACCACCAACACCCATCTGTCTCCCTGTCTTCCTCCGCACTACCCACCTCCAACACCCACCCCTCTCTCTGTCTCACTCCACACCACCCAGCTCCATCCCCAACCACCCTCCCCGCCTCCCTCCACACCATGCACCTCCAACCTCCAACCCCCTCCCTGTCTCCCTCTGTGCCACCCACCTCCAACACCCACCCCTCTCCCTGTCTCTCTCCACACCACCTACCACCAAACCCCGCCCCCTCCGCATCTTCCTCCATACCACCCAACTCCAACCTCCAACACTCTCCCTGACTCCCTCTGCACCACCCACCTCCAACACTCACCCCTCTCCCTGTCTCTATCCACACCACCCACCACAAAACGCCACTGCTCTCCCCATCTCCTTCCGTACAACCCAACTCCAACCACCATCCCTCTGCCCGCCTTCCACTGCACCACCCACCTCCAACACCCACCCCTCTCCTGTCTCCCTCCGTACCACCCACCTCCAACATCCACCCCATTCTCCATATCCCTCCGCACCACCCACCTCCAACACCCACCCCTCTCCCTTTATCCCTCCACACCACCCAACTACAACACCCACCACTTTTTCCGTCTCCCTCCACACCACCCACCTCCAACCTCCACCTCTTTCTCCGTCTCCCTTCGCACCACCATCCTTCAACACCCACCCCTCTCCCTGACTCTCTCCACACCTCCCACCTCCAACACCCACCCCTCTGCCTGTCTCCTCCTCCATACCACCCACCTCCAACACTCACCCTGTCTCTCTCCACATCACTCACCACCAACCCCCACCCCCTCCCTGTCTCCCTCTGTACCACCCAACTCAAATCCCCACCCCTCTCCCTGCCTCCCTCCACACCACCCACCATCAACACCCACCCCTCTCCGTCTCTCTCCACACCACCCAACTCCAAACCCCACCCCCCTCCCTGCCACCCTCCACACCACTAACCTCCAACCCCCACCCCCCTCCCTGTCTCCCTAAGTACAACCCACCTCCAACACCAACCCCTCTCCCTGTCTCTCTCCACAGCACCCACCTCCAAACCCCACCCCTCTCCCTGTCTCTCTCCACACCACCCACCACCAATCCTCACCCCCTCCCCATCTTCCTCCGTACCACCCAACTCCAACCCCCACCCCTCTCCCCGCTTCCCTCCACACCACCCCACCAGTGAGTGAGGGAGTGTGGGAGAGAGGGTGAGGGAATGGGAGGGGGACTGGGTGGGGGAGTGGGAGGGAGGAGTGGGAGAGAGGCCACGGAGTGGGAGGGGGAGTGGGTGAGGGAGTGGGAGGTGGAGTGAGAGAGGCGAGGGAGTGGGTGAGGGAGTGGGAGGTGGAGTGGGAGAGAAGAGCAAGGGAGTGGGTGGTGGACTGGGTAGGGGAGTGGGAGGGGGAGTGGGAGAGAGGTCGAGTGATTGAGAGGGAGGAGGGGAGAGAGGCGAGTGATTGGGAGGGGGGAGTGAGTCTGGGAGTGTGGGAGAGAGGGTGAGGGAATGGGAAGGGGACTGTGAGGGGGAGTGGGAGGGGGGAGTGGGAGAGAGGCCATGGAGTGGGAGGGGGAGTGGGTGAGGGAGTGGGAGGTGGAGTGAGAGACAGGTGAGGGAGTGGGAGGGGGAGTGGGTGAGGGAGTGGGAGATGGAGTGGGAAGGGGAGTGGGAGAGAGGATGAGGGATTGGGAGGGAAAAGTGGGAGAGGGAGTGGGAAGTGGGAGAGAAGGTAGGTGAGTAAGAATGGGAGAGGGAGTGGGGGTGTGGGAGACAGGGTGAGGGAGTGGGTGGGGGACTGGTTGGGGGAGTGGGAGAGAGGCGAGGGAGTGGGAGGGGGAATGGGTGAGGTTGTGAGGGAGTGGGAGCGAGGGTGAGGGAGTGGGTGGGGGATGGTGGAGGAGTGGGAGAGAGGTCGAATGATTGGGAGGGGGAGTGGAAGAGAGGCGAGTGAGTGGGATGGGAAGTGGGATGGGGAATGTGTGAGAGGCTGAGGGAGTGGGGGGAGTGGGGGAGAGAGGGTGAGAGAGTGGAGGGGGAAAGTGGGAGAGAGGATGAGGGAGTGGGAGGGGGGAGTGGGCGAGAAGGTGAGTGAGTGAGTGTGGAAGAGGGAATGCGGGGAGTGGGAGGGGGACTGGGTGGTGGAGTGGGTGGGTGGAGTGGGAGCGAGGGTGATGGAGTGGACGAGTGATTGGAAGGGGCAGTGGGAAGCAGGTGAGGGAGTGGGAGGGAGAGTGGATGAGGGAGTGGGAGGTGGAGTGGGAGAGAGGACGAGTGAGTGGGTGGGGGACTGGTTGAGGGAGTGGGAGAGAGGGTGAGGCAGTGGGAAGGGGAAGTGGGAGACAGGCGAGGGAGTGTGAGGGGATGTGGGTGAGGGTGTGGGGTGGAGTGGGAGAGAGGGCGAGGGAGTGAGCCGGGGACTGGGTGAGGGAGTGGGGGAGAATGGGGGGGAGTGGGAAAGAGGTGAGGGAGTGGGAAGGGGTGGGTGAGGGAGTGGGAGGTTGAGTGGGAGAGAGGGCGAGGGATTGGGCGGGTGACTGGGTGAGGGAGTTGGAGGTGGACTGGGAGGGGGAGTGGTTGAGAGGCGAGGGAGTGGGAGGGGGAGTGGGTGAGGGAGTGGGAGAGATGGCGAGGGAATGGGTGGGGGACTGGCTGGCTAAATGGAAGTGTGTGGGTGGAGAGGGAGTAGGAGTGGAGATGAGCGTGAGTGGGGAAGTGGGAAGGAGGCCGAGTGAGTGGGAGAGGGGGAGGGTAAACCACGGGGGAATGGAGGAGAGGGCATTTGCCCAGTTCTCACCTGGACTATCTCATGCCCAGGAGTACACACCACCTTTACCCTGTCCCTGACATGGAACTCGGACCACAGGGGCATCAGAACACTGTTGGAGGCATGGGGTCTGGAGCACATTGCACCCGTGTCTGTGTAACAAGAGGGGCAGTTACATTCCCAAATCTCTCACTGCAAAATACCCTTCAGCTCCGACCCCCTCTGAAAGGCCGCATAGTGCCATTCCACCAACTGCAATGTCACACGAACCAATCACTTCTTGGCCTCAGGACCCTTGTTGACCGGAATCCATTTTCCCTTCTCCCCCTCCATACCCACCTCAGTGTGGAGGGAAGGTCACCATAGGTTATCCATTCCTCTGATAGGGTGGCACTTCATCAGCTCCACACCAGGAGCTCCAATCCGGGGGGCACCAGGGACGGATTGACCACCCAACCCTCGCGGTGCTTACGCACTGCAGGGAAGTCAACAGGTGTGGGATGGGGGGAAAGGTAGTGATGCTGTGTCTCCCACACACCTCCCCTCCCATGACCCAGGTGCCAGTTTGTCTGCTGTGTGTGTGTGTGTGTTTGTGTGTGTGTTTGTGTGTTGTGTGTGCATGCACACTTGTGTGAGTGTGTGTATGTGCACATGTGTGCTTGTGTGTGCGCATTCTGTATGTGTATGTGTTTGTGTGTGTGCATGTACAAACATATACATGTGTGTATGTTTGAGTGAGTTTATTAATGTGTGTGTGCTTACATGTTTCTGTCTGTGTGCGCATGTGTATATTTGTGTGTGTGTGTGTGTTTATGTATGCATATGTGTGTGCACGTGTATGAGTGAATGTGTCCCATGTGTGGATATATATGTGTGTGTGAGTGTATGTGTACATGTGTGCTAGTATGTGTACATGTGTGTGAGTGTTTGTGTGTATGTTAGTGAATGTGTACACATGTGAGTTGGTGTGTGTGACTGTATATGTGAGTTTGTGTGTTTGTGTGTGAGAGTGTGTTCGTGTGTGTGTTTGTGTGTGTGTTCGTGTGTGTATGTGTGTGTGTGTGTGTGTGTGTGTGTGTGTGTGTGTGTGTGTGTGTGAGACTGGTGTCCAGGATCCGGTTGTAGAGGGGACATGCACACAGGCCCAGAATTTGAAGTTTGCTGACCCGTATTGAGGGTGTTGAAACCTGAGCTGTATCACTGGACAAAATTTTTTCAAAAGGTTTGCTTCCTGAAAAAAAAAATTGGGGATTATGATAGACAATCTCAAGCTTAACACAAAGATAATTTCAAATTTGCTGCATCATGTAGGAAGTTGGAGAGACATTAAATTGATTTTTATTGAATTTAGCACATTTAATTACATAATGATGCTGAGCCAAGCTCTCAGGTTGACTGCACATGCTGCGCAATAAATGTGAGCAGCCCAGGGTTTGTCTTGGTTACCAATTTTATAGCCGAGATAGCGCTCATAGTCCTTCTTAATAAGTGCAGTAACGCTGCGTCTTTGAGCCTTAACAGTAAACTTGCCACAAATGTGACAGAATGTATCACAGCTGTTGCGACATATACGAGACATTTCTGCTGCATTTAATCCCCCTGAAGACAATAAATGCTATTGTTCAGTACATTCTCTCTGCTATTGCCTGAAGAACATGGGCATCAACATGTTTTCGATCTATATCAATGTAACGCACGGCATCTGTATATGTGAGTTGATTTTATAGCTTGTCTGCATCTATCCTGACTAAGCATGTCCAACATTTGCATAACACCTCCACTGAGTACATGCCCAGGCTACTAGGACTGACCAGAACAGCTTACTTTGTGACCAATATACTTAAAATCTGACAGGAAATCACAAAAAAAGTTATATCTTAAAGAAACAGAACATGACAGAACCATAGAACATTACAGCAGAGAAACTGGCCCATTCGGCCCTTCTACTCTGTGCCAAACCATTTTTTTGCCTCATTCCACTGACCTGCACCCAGTCCGTACCCCCTCCCATCCGTGTACTTGTCCAAATTCTTCTTAAATGTTAAAATTGAGCCCACATTCACCACCTCAGCTCGTTCCACACCCCCATCTCTCTCTTTGTGAAGACGTTCCCCTCTCACGTTCTCCTAAACTTTTCCCCTTAATCCATGGCCTCTGGTTTG
This sequence comes from Narcine bancroftii, assembly GCF_036971445.1. Lineage (NCBI taxonomy): Eukaryota > Metazoa > Chordata > Chondrichthyes > Torpediniformes > Narcinidae > Narcine > Narcine bancroftii. The sequence continues at coordinate 196,476,001 of NC_091470.1, read as the reverse complement.
TATCTCAGTGGAAAAAAAGCCTCCTTACATTTACTCTGTCCCCCTCATAATTTTAAATACGTCGATCAAATCTCCCCTCATTCTTCTACACTCCAGAGAATGAAGTCCGAACCTGTTTAACCTTTCCCTGTACCTCAGTTCGTGAAGTCCAGGCAACATCCTAGTAAATCTTCTCTCCACTCTTCCCTACGTTAAGGTGATTTTTGTGATCAAAATCCATAAAATATATCCTGAAGTTTGCAGGAAGCAAAATGTCATCATCCAGAGACATTTGTCAGTGCTCAGGATGGGATCATGGGATTGTTTCTTGGACAATGACCATGAATGCAAAGCCTTTTGCTCAGTTAAAGGGGCATTTGATTGGTGTTACTGTGATCCAGAAGCAAGGTCACACCCCCCCCCCCCACCTGAGACTTACTTTTACACATATGGCCGTCGCTCTGGAGCTCAAATCCTATTGGACAATAGCAGCGATATCCACCGATGGTGTTGCCACAGAAGTGACTGCACTCAGGAGAACCCACCTCACACTCGTTGATATCTGGGAAGAAAAGACAGCACAGGAACAGGCCCCTTGTCTCGCACAGTCAGCGCCTCTGCTTCCCAGGGAGTTTGCGGCGGTCCGTCGTATCACGAGCCCTGGCACATTTGCGCAGATGGGAGGTGGAAAGTACGCTGACCGGTTGCATCCAAGCCTGGGATGGGGACACTGAAACAAAACAGGCTCGGGCCTGGTCGGCACTTGGAGGGGAGACTGCCTGGGAGCACCAGGTACAGTGAGGGGCGCTGGACAAAGTGGTGACTCTGTCTGCTGTCTGCCTTATGGAGTAATGGAACCTTTACATCTTCCTGCTCTGTTCTCGCTGCTGCTGTCAGGAAAAAGGGGTCAGTGCCCCAAGACTCGCACCCACCAGGTTCAGGAACAGCTGCTCCCCCTCCCCAATGACAAACTCAGTCGGGGACTCGTTTACGGGCTTGTGCACTTTATAGATTTTATTCTCTCTGTGTTGCACAGTTTGTTTGCAGTTCTTTTTTTGTTTACATGTGTATGTTGTGCACAGTTTTTTTTGCACGACCAGTAAGTGGTAATTCTACCTGGCCCACAGGAAAAAGAATCTCAGGTGATGGCGTGTGTTTCATCTTAGACAACACGTGGATGAAGGAAAAGGTTCTTTAAAATTGTTGTAAGCAGCAACCTTGAGGCTTGCCAAACTCCATTACAGATCTCTCATACCGCGGCCTCCCCGTCTGTGTGAGGTCCCTGCTGGCAGCCAAGTATCATCAAACCGGACCTATCATCCTTAAGACATTGCTAGTAGCCATGCAAACATGATCACTATCATTCCATCACGTATGTACTCTGACAGTGAATCTGAAATATAAACTTGAACAGGATGAAGACGTCGGAAGCGCCGATGGGCAGGCAGCCGGGGCCTAGCTGAGAGACGACTTTCACATGAGATGCACGGAAAACTCCAGAATTTACAGCCAAAAATAGGGGGGGGGGGGGATCGTCTTACACATGAGATCGACTTGTACACGAGTATATACAGTGAATCTCCGTTCAATGGACACAGACCCCAACCCTCAACTCCTTCTATCTGCAACTTTCTTCATCACCACAGTAGCATCTGGCTGCCCGTTCCCAGGCACCCAATGCAACTCATGCTGGGGGTGGGTAGAGGGGAGTTGTAGCAGGACAACTTACCCACCCTTGAGTAGAGGGCCAGGAATCCAGAGAACGACCCTCCTCCTGTTGTGTTGGCTCGGAATGAGACCCTCATGGAGTTGGAGGTGGAGTAGAACTCAAAGAGCGCTGTGTTACCTCGCGCTCCCTTGCGCTGGCCACAAAGCCTGGCCATCTGGCTGCCGTCTGACAAGACCTGTGGGAAAATACGGGAGGGTAGGTCAAGTCACTGCTTGAGGGTGGGGGGGAGCGGAATGGACTGCTGGGCAAGGGGACGCTACTCGGCAGATTTCCCTGTATACCCAGTCTCTGTAACCCTGCGCCCTACACTCTGTGACTGTAACACCACACCCTGCACTCTGTGGCTGTAACACTGTGCCCTGCACCCTGTGACTGTAACACCCCACCATGCACTCTGTGACTGTAACACCCCACCCTGCACCCTGTAACACCGCGCCCTGCACCCTGTGACTGTAGCACCCCACCCTGCACCTTGTGACTGTAACACTCCACCCTGCACCCTGTGACTGTAACACCTGGTATGTATTAGCATGGGTTGCCATTCCTGGATAGCACATAAAACAAAAGCTTTAACCTTGCCTCTTGATGCATGTGACAACGAGCAGCTCGGTTGATATCGTCTCACCTGAATGTAACTTGATTGACATCCTTCAGAGGACTGGACATCCAGGTAGGGTATGTAGAGTTTGATGATGTAACCCCGTGGGGCAGAAATGTCCCAGGTTTGATTGACGAGGGCCGGATATCCCAGAGGGTAGTTGGGCGACGAGAACTCACCAAAGGGCTGCTTGAGGAGTGTTGTAGATGATACGGTGAGCAGGGAGAAGAATATGGATGCCCTGGGGCAAAGCAATGCAGAATCTCTGTCAGATATCCAATAGTTCTAACGACTGATCCTACTCCTGTTGACGCCCCCCCCCCTCCCCCACCGTTAGGCAAACCCAAGTGGTCTTAAGAGATTTGGCATATCTGTCAACCTTCTCCCTGGGTAGCCTGGTTTGGGAATTTCAGGCCTAGGAACACAGGTGGTGGCAATAGAGAGAGTGCAGAGGAGATTCACAAGGATGTTTCCTGGATTCAAGAGCTCGCCTTTTGAGGATAGGTTGAGTGAACTTGGTCTTTTTGACGGAGGGTAAGGGGGTGACCTGATAGTGGTTCACAAGGTGGTGAGAGGCATCGATCACGTGGACGGCCAGAGGCTTTATCCCCAGTGGATGAAACAGCCGACAGGAGGGGGTGGCAGTAGGTACAGGGGGATGTAATTTCTTGACACAGAGAGGGGTGGGCGCATGGAATTTGCTTCAGGCAACGATGGAGGAGGCGGGGACAATGGGATCTTTAACGAGACTATGGACTATAGTTCATGGAATTGAGAAAAAAGGAGGATTGAGCAGTTAGAAAATTCTAGGCAGTTGTTCGAGTGGGTTATTAGGGGGCAACATCTGTACTGTGTTGGAGATTTCTGTCTCCTATGTTCTATAGCTAGTCCATTGTGGGGAGTGTGTGTGTGTGTGTGTGTGTGTGTGTGTGTGTGTGTGTGTGTGGGTGGGTGTGTATGAGGATGTTTGTGTGTGTGTGGGTGTTTGTATGTGTGTGTGTGGGTTTTGTGTGTGTGGGTGTGTGTGGGTGTTTGTGTGTGTGTGTGTGTGTGTGGGTGTGGGTGTGTGTGTGGGTGTTTGTGTGTGGGTGTGTGTGGGGGGTGTTTCTGTGAGTGTGTGTGTGGATGTTTGTTTGTGTGGGTGTGTGTGTGTATGTGTGTATGTGTGTGTGTGGGTGTGTTTGTGGGTGTTTGTGTGTGGGTGGGTGTTTGTGCGTGTGTTTGTGTGGGTGTTTGTGTGTGTGTGTGGGTGTTTGTGTGTGTGTGGGTGTGTGTGTGTATGTGTGTGGGTGTTTGTGTGTGGGTGTTTGTGCATGAGTTTGTGTGTGTGTGGGTGTGTGTGGGTGTTTGTGTTTGTGTGTGTGGGTGGGTGTGTGAATGTGTGTGTGTGAGTGTGGGTGAGTGTGTGGGTGTTTGTGTGTGTGTGTGTTTGTGTGTGTGTGTGTTTGTGTGTGTGGTTGTGTGTGTTTGTGTGTGTGGGTGTTTGTGTGTGTGTGGGTGTGTGTGTATGTGTGTGTGGGTGTTTGTGTGTGGGTGTTTGTGCATAAGTTTGTGTGTGTGTGGGTGTGTGTGGGTGTTTGTGTTTGTGCGTGTGGGTGGGTGTGTGAATGTGTGTGTGTGAGTGTGGGTGAGTGTGTGGGTGTCTGTGTGTGTGAATGTTTGTGTGTGTGTGGGTGTTTGTGTATGTGTGGGTGTTTGTGTGTGTGTTTGAATGTGTGTGTGGGTGTGTGTGTGTTTGTGTGTGTGGTTGTGTGTGTGTTTGTGTGTGTTTGTGTGTGTGGGTGTTTGTGTGGTGTGTGTATGTTTGTGTGTGTGGGGGTGTTTGTGTGTGTGGGCGTGTGTGTGTGGGTGTTTGCGTGTGTGTGGGTGTTTGTATGTGTGGGTGTTTGTATGTGTGTGGGTGGGTGTGTGTTAGCGTGGGTGTGTGTGTGAGTGTGGGTGAGTGTGTGGGTGTTTGTGTGAGTGTGTGTGTGGGTGTGTGTGGGTGTTTGTGTGTGTGTTTGTGTGTTTGTATGTGTGTGTGTGAGTGAGTGGGGGTGTGTGTGTGAGTGTTTGTGTGTGTGGGTGTGTGTGGGTGTTTGTGTGTGTGGGTGTGTGTGTGTGTGTGTGTTTGTGTGTGTGTGTGTGTGTGTGTGTGTGGGTGTGTGTGTGGGTGTTTGTGTGTGTGTGGGTGTTTGTGTGTGTGTTTGTGTGCGAGAGAGAGTGAGAGAGAGAGAGAGAGAGAGAGAGATAGAGTGAGGGGAGGGGGGTTTGGTGAGAGGTGTCATAATGTGTAGACTTTGCCCGTACCTCGCTGTGTGTGGAAGAGTGATCTATGTTGCAATCTGATTGCTTACGTAAGCTCTGTGAATCTGTGGGAGAGAGAATGAAACTGTCATAATCTTAGTCTGTGTGTGCATTTGTGTGTGTGTGGGGGTGTGTGTGTCTGTGTGTGTGTGCGTGCAAACGCGTGTGTGTATGTGTGTGGGAGTGTGTTTGTGGGTGTTTGTGTGTGTGGGTGTTTGTGTTTGGGTGTGTGTGTATGTGTGTGTGTGTGAGTGTGGTTGTGTGTGTGTGGGTGTTTGTGTGTGTGGGTTTGTGTGGGTGTTTGTGTACGTGAGAGAGAGAGAGAGAGAGAGAGAGAGAGAGAGAGATGGGGGGGGTGGGTGAGAGGTGTCATAATGTGATTATGTGTAGACGTTGTCCGTACCTCGCTGTGTGTGGAAGAGTGATCTATGTTGCAATCTGATTGCTTACGTGTGCTCTGTGAATTTGTGGGAGAGAGAATGAAACTGTCATAATCTTAGTCTGTGTGTGCATTTGTGTGTGTGTGGGTGTGTGGGGGTGTGTATGTCTGTGTGTGAATGCGCGCGAATGCGTGTGTGTGTGTATGTGAGTTTGTGTGTGTGTGTGTGTGTGTGAAGGTATAATGTGTGTCTGAAAAGACACACAATCTGCGTGTGCACAGGCGCAGAAGTGAACGTTTCGCAAATGACCACGCCAGCCTGCGTGGAAGAAGCAAGCGAATAACCAGAACCTTGCACAAAAGTGGCCAATGGGTCAAGTGTGCCTCAGCCAGAACGATCCCCTTTATGTGCAGGAACATTAGTCATTAAAGAAAAGTTTCAAGCTAACTTACCACATGTCGTGTGGCAGTTTGACCCAGGCTCAAGCTCAGAGCTGCTTCCGTGTAACCTTCTCCCTTTTGTTCAATGTTTACACTCTGCCCACAACAGAGCGGAATATTAACCCTTCCCTCATGGTCATTGCCCCGAGTCTGTCCCACAAAGGTTTCCGGGTTCATAGGCTCAGCACTTATATTGAAGATTAAAGAGCCTCTCTCTGTGGAAACCCCTCAATGAATAACCATATAACAATCGCAGTGTGGAAACAGGCCATTTCAGCCCCTCTAGTCCCACCGCTTTAAGTGAGCTCCACTAGTACCACCCTGTCCATAACCCTCCAATCCCCTCACATCCATGCACTCATCCAACCTCCTCTTAAATGACAAAATTGACCCTGCCGCACTCAACCAACCCTCTCTCACTGAAGAAGTTTCCCTTCATGTTACTTCTAAACTTTTGCCCCCTAACCCTTAACTTATGACCCCTCATTCCTACCTCACCTACCCTTAGGGGGAAGAGCCTATTCACATCTATAAAGAAACGTGTAAGAAATCCAACAGAGGTAAAGGAACCCATTGGAAGACAAACAAAAGCAATGCAGAGATGAAAAGAAAAGCAGTTGAGGTGGGCAAGGGAGCCAGAGTAGGCTGTTCAGCCCATTTGGACTGTCCAGCCACTATCTGAATCAGAATTTATTGTCAAATTTCAGCATCGCAGGGCAAAGATTCTTACACAATAAATAAAAATAGTGCACGGAAAGTCGAAGTGAGGCCGTGTCTGTGGTTCATTGATCATTCAGGCTCCTGGACCTCTGGGTAGCAGGGGGGTGGGGGGAATCTTTGAGGATAGAGGCTGCTTTTATAAGACACCGCCTGATATAGATGTCCTCGATGGAGTGAAATCTGGTGCCCATGATGTCTCAGGCCGAGTCAACAACCCTCTTGTCCTGAGAGTTGGAGCCTCCATACCAGGCAGATGCAACCGGCCAGAATGCTCCCCACGATCCAGCTGTAGGAGTTTTCGAGTGTCTTTGGTGACAGACTGAATCTCCTCAAACATCTTATCTATCTTGCCTTCTGTTCCAGCTCCCCATAGATTTTGATTCCCTCATCTTTAAGATAATTATCTCCCTCACCCAGTGAACGGGCTTCCATAACTTTCTGGAGTGGAAACTCCTAGTGATTCCTCGCCTTTAGGTTGGGCAGCATGTTCAGCACTACGCTATTGCAGCACCAGTGAACGGGCTTCGAATCCTGCATTGTCTGTATATCCTCCTTGTGTGGGTTTTCTCCCACCCTTCAAAGTGTATGGTGGGGTGTGGTGGTTGAAGGTTAATTTGGTGTAATTGGGAGTCATGGGCCTCAGTGGCCAGAATTGGCTTCTACTGTGTTGTAAATAAAATTAAAGATTTAAATCAGTGGAACATTACCTCAGATTTTGTCTTAGTTGTCTCCAAGAAACATGAAGTTCCAGTCACCTCATCCCTCATTTCCTCAACTCCCTCCCCCTCAATCTCCTAGGCTCCCCCCTTCTCTTTCCCCTCTCCTGCCTGTCACCCACACCTTCCTTTCTCTAGCTCCCCACCCACTTCCCTTCCACCCCTTTTCAAGGAGGTCACCAGGAAAGCTGATGAAGGAAAGGCTGTGGATGTTGTCTATGTGGGCTTTAGTAAGGTCTTTGACAAGGTCCCATATGGAAGGTTAGTCAGGAAGGTCCAGACGCTCGGTATTCATGGATTCGACGATGGCTAGACAAGAGAAGCCAGAGAGTGGTGGTGGATAACTACTTCTCAGACTGGAGGCCTGTGACTTGTGGTGGGCCTCAGGGATCGGTACTGGGGCCATTGTTGTTTGTCATCATTATCAATGATCAGGATGATAATGTGGTAAATTGGATCAGCAGGTTTGCAGACGACACTGAGATCGGAGGTGTTGTGGACAGCGAGGAAGATTTTCAAAGCTTGCAGAGGGATCTGGACCAGATGAAATATGACATATGGAATTTAATGCAGACAAGTGTGAGGTGTTACATTTTGGAAGGATAAACCAAGAAAGGACGTACACGGTGAACGATCGGGCACTGAGGAGTGCGGTAGAACAGAGGGATCTGGGAATACAGGTACATAATTCCCTATTCCCTGAAAGTGGTGTCACAGGTGGACAGGGTTTTGGCACATTGGCCTTCATAAATCAGAGTATTGAGTCTAGGAGATGGGATGTGATGGTAAAGTTGTCTGAGTCATTGGTGAGGCCAATTTTGGAGGATTGTGTGCAGTTTTGGTCACTGAACTACAGGAAAGATATTAATAGGATAGAAAGAGGGCAGAGAAGATTTACTGGGACATTACCCAGATTGAGTTACAGGGAAAGGTTAAACAGGTATGGACTTTATTACCTGAAGCGTAGAAGGATGAGGGGAGATTTGATGGAGGTATTTAAAATTATGAGGGGGGCAGACAGAGTCAATGTAGGTTAGCTTTTTCCCACTGAGGAGAGGTGAGATGCAAACCAGAGGACGTGGGTTAAGGGTGTGTTGTGTGTGGTGGAGGCATGGCCTCCCTCCCTAATGCTAGTGGTCACATGGCCTCCCCGTCTGAAACTACCGATCAACCCCAATCAGACCGAGAGTTGTCTTAAACCTTGCACGCTGCTGGCGCGGTTCCAAAGCAGGTACTGAGGGAGGGGTTTGGGCTTGACAACCTTTATGGGGATATCTGGGTGGGAGGATGCACAGGTTCAGGGGGCCAGCCATGCAGCACACAATATATATTGTGGTAGCACCACAGTGGGTTAGTAATTTTGTTACAAGTCCAGAGGACCCCAAAACCCAGTAGCAATAGACGTGCACAACAACAAAGGGTTACTTAAACAAAAGTTGCTTTTAATTATCTTTGAACATGAAAATAAAATCAAACTTTAACTTCTCTCTTAACCCCCTTCTAATTCTAAGCACATGTGTGTGAGTTCAGCAAAGTTCTTTGGTTCAAAGTCCAATCTCACTGGTTTCAGGACATTCTTGTACTGTGCACAGAAGTTAACATTAATAAAGTTCACCAGGCTTTGGTGCTTAACAGGTAAATGGTTACCACTCAGGAGGGTTCTTGTTGGTTTTCAGAGAGAGAGTTGTTCTTGTTCCAGGACATCCACAACTGATTATTTTTTTAATCAGCCACTCCAGAGTCTTGCTGATGAAACTTGCCCCCTTTCAGGGTTCTCCAGATGATAACTTCTTTCTTTCAGGTCACCACAGAGTTCCTTTCTGTTTCCCCTATTCTAAGGGAAACACTGGACAGCCAGTCCCTCTCTTTTGACCAGGCCATCTTCCAAAGCTTGCCAACTTGTCCCTCTGGAACTGATGTCTGTGTGTGTCTCTCTCTCTCACCCCCTCCCACTCTGAGAGCAAAGCCTCTTTTTTATCTGCTCTCTGCCTGCAAAAATCACATGACCCTCCAGACAGTAGGTTCTGGTTTCCAGACAAAGCTGCTGCTGCCTGTTGTTACATTTGTTGCCTTTTGTAAACAACCATCCATCCTGAGTCTGAGCCTCTTGCAAAATTACTCCTACCACAATAGGTCCTTACTAACTTTAGCACTATTTTGTGAAGAGAATAGCGACTCCACCTCACCTCCAACACCTTTTAATCAGCTTTGTCTCTCCTGTGTCAGTTGTTTGATCAAGAGATAAAACTCCTTGTACTAACAATGATGTGCAGAACCATATCCCTAGGAATTTTAACAGGAACCTGTGATTCTCCCTCCTTTACTGAAACAAAACCCTCTGAAACAAAAGGGTTGAAAACATCCATGACACCCTTATCACATTTAGAATCTTTGCTCACTAGACAATTTGCAATAATGTGACCAGGTTTTTTTTTACAAAAATGACACACAAATCCAGAAGTTCTGTCCTTTCTAACCTTCTCTCCAGACTTAATTTACTATCCTGCTCCACATTAATCCCCTGAACAGGTTTATTACTCTGCCCAACATTAACTTTTTTAAAACGTCTACCATCTTGAGATGTATTTTTATGAATTGATCTGCGAATCTAGCTGCATCCTGCCACGTAGCCAAATCTTTCTCATCCAGGTATAATTTAATCTCCTTCGGAACACACCTTTTAATTTCTTCAGTCAAAATCAATTTTCTCAATCTTTTAAAATCATTATTTATTCCCACCAACGGTCAAACCATACAGATTTCTTCAAAGCAAAATCCATATAAGATTGATTCCATGTTTTTATCAAACTCCTAAATTTTTGTCTGCACGCTTCAGGAACCAACTCATAAGTTTTCAAAACAGCCTTTTTAAACAGTATCGTAATTAGCCACTTGTTGTGGAGTCAAGCTAGAGGATGCAATTTGTGCTTTTCTCTTCAATACACTTTGGAGCATCAAAGCCCACTTCTCTTTTGGCCATTTTGAGCTCTCAGCAACCTTTTCAAAAAGCTGAAAGTAGGTATCGAAAGCTCCCGCATCAAAAGGAGGCACTAGATTTACCTCTCCCCAGGAGTTACAGCCTCAGCTCTCTTTCACTTATCACTTTTCATCCTCTCTAGTTGATACAGTTTCTCAGGATAACTCATACATCCTCTGTTTTTCAGATTCTTCTCTTTGCCTTTTAGCTTGGTCTGCCTCGTACTGTCTCTGTCTCAGCCTCTTCTATCCTCAATTTCTCCAATTCCAATTGGAACTCACCAAATCTATCCTCTGGAAAATCTTCTGTCTTTCTGAACAAATTTACCCTCATCTATATAATATTTCACTATAATCCTCTGAATTTGTATTTTCCTCATCCAATGTTTAACTTCAGTCAATTTTAATGCCTTAGAAATAACCATCAGTTAGTTCCTCTTTTCTCTTGCTTTTCAGTTCTGCAAGTGACAGTTCTGTCAAAAACTGCTGCTGTTTTCCACACTCAAGCTTTAAATTAGCTTTAAAAACAACAACCAATTGAGTAATAACCCACAAAACTTGTGTTCAAGCGACTGGATGATCCCCCATAAAATGTTACAAACCCAAAGGACCCCAAAACCCAGCAGCAATAGACATTCACCAAAACAAGTGGCTTTCAAAACAAAAGTTATTTTTAATCAACTTCAAACATGAAAATAGAATCAAACTTTAACTTAACTCTATTCTTATACTATATACTAACCCAAATTATCCCCTTATAATTCTAAGCGCACGTGTATGTAATGTGTGTGTAAATTCAAGAAAAGTTCTTTGGTTCACAGTTCAATCTCACTTCTCCTTCTTCCAACTTTAACATGTATAAAGTTCACCTGGCTTGGTGCTTGAAAGGTAAATGTTTACCACTCAGGAAGGTTCTTGTAGGGTTTACAGAGAGAGAGATTTTTTGCTCCACAACTGAGGAGATACCACCACTAGTCACCTCAGGGTCTCGCTGATGAAACTTGCCCCAACAGGGTTTTCTAGATGGTAACCTCCTTCTTCAAGCTACCACAGTGTTCCATTCCTTCCTCTATTTCAAGTGAAACATCAGACAGATAGACCTTCCAGCCATCTACTGCTCTGGAACTTGCTTTCATCAGTTTCAAACAGTTTTCCCTGGATTGCATTTTCCATAGCTTTCTCACACACGGACTGATTGACTGAACTGTCAACTCTCTCTCTCTCTTCCAACTGAAACTCCAAAGAGAGCATATGACTCATGTCTTGCAAAACCCCCACCTTCCTGAGCAAAATAACAGGAGTTCTTTCTTCTTCAAACAATTCAGCATGACTCCAGGAAGACAATGGCCAAGCATTAATCAGTTCAACTTGTGAAAGGTGCAGGGTCGTGGCCTAATGGTGAAGGGAAGTGTAATTCCATCTTCCCCCAGTTGGACTAATAAATATCCAAATTAAAATACTTTTAAAAGTCTGGAAAGTTTGCCCTAAAGTCGTCTGAATGTTAAAAGGCTATAATGGCTGCTAATACAAAGAAGTCGACCAGGCAAATTCAGAAGAAACTTCCTTTTAAAAGTACAGAAAAAAATGAGGCCTACTTACCAAGTGGAATCCACAAAATCAATTGGACAGCCACCTAAGCAGCAACGCACTCCAGCTAGTTTAAGTATTACCCCGGTGCCCTCACAAGAAGGTGCTGGGCTTCCAATTTTTTCCTCTTATCTTGATCAGCGCACCCATGATGTCGGGCGTGCTGTAGAGTTGCCGGAGTCAATAGCATAGGGCCCAATGTGCGATACCACTGGAGGTCCCAGCAGCGTGGGGCGTTTTGAGTATGCAATCTTTGGGATAGGGTTTAGGCTGTCAGCGGTCGGCCGGCAGCAGCCTGAACATGTTGGGTCTGGGTCTGCAGGTATGCAGAGCAGAAGCAAGGTGATGAAATCGATGGCAGAATCAAAGGAACAATAAGGAAAAGCTTCATTTCAAACTGAAGAAATGGAAGAAGAGTCTCTGACTGTTATTGAAGGGAAAGAAGTTAGGGCTCGTGGAGAGACTAGTGATACTACTTTTGATGCTGTTTTTAGAATTTTGGAATCTATAGCTCATCAAATGGGTAATATGTCAACACAAATGTCTACTCAGATTGATCATGAATATGACTGAAAAAATGAATGATATTTGTGAAGAAGTTTCTTCTGTTAAGAAAGATATTTCTGTTGTTAAAGCTGATGTTAATAGATGCTTGAATATGGTGGATACAATTCAAGACAATTTTAAGATGGAAGGTGCCTTTTAAGTTTGTAAATGTGAGAAACAGAAGAACCTTCACAGAAATTGCTCGAGACAAAAATTGAGAACAAAGAACATTTATTATACAACAATACAAAGATCTGATGAGGGGTCAATTGAATTAAATACTGCACACAAGTCTTTAGGCAGGGGAGCACCATAATGGCCAGAATAGCGAGTCCAGCTGCTATAAGGGCTGTGGGTATCAGACTCTAGTTACCAATAAAAAGTCTAGTCCATCCCACACCGGACCAAGGTTGCCAAGTCTGAACCTGGGCATGGGAAGATTTTTGAAGTCCTGAAGAAGTGTCTTTAACCGCCTGACTGTTGTGAGCATTGTCATTAACCAGTCTTTCACAAACGCTGCCTTCAGCAGCCAACGAGTAATTGAGAGTCAGGCGGTTTTGTTGAACTGTGGCTCGTATCTGTCGTCTTTCTTCAGCCCATAAATTCAGGGCCATTGGTGATGATCTCCAAGGCTGCCTGGAGTCTGATTAAATGATTTAAATGCCAAGCAGTTGTGGTGTTCTGGAGCAGCTTCGTCGTTTACAACTGGAACTCCCCTTATAGTGGTGGTTCTTAACATTCCGAATGTCTGTGTGACCCAAAGGATGCTTTACAGGAGATCAAGTTGGGGAGGGGTGTTTCTTGTCACTTAACCTGTGAGTTGCAGCTTGTCTGCGAACATTAGCATAAGTATCACTGAACCTGTGAGTTGCAGCCTGTTTGTGACATTAGCATAAGTATTCACTCTATCTCTGCTGCATGTACAATCCTGACTAAAATTCTGTCTGTCATTGTCCCACCATCTTCTTTGTGCTATCCCTTTAAAACTCCTCTTTTTAATACCTGTAGAGGCTGAAATACAAATCAAATCTACTCCCCAAGGGCCGTTCTGTTCCCCTGGTCCATGGTGGTGTGAGAGATGAGTAAAACTAATATAAAAATATGAGCGATGACGAAAGCTAGTATGGATATATGTGTAATGAATAAAGCCAGTATGAATAGGATAAGGGTAGATAATAGAATGTAGGAAGTAAAGTTAGTCTGAATAAGATAAGGGTCTTCTAGCCTTAGACAGAGTCAGCAAGTTCCACATATGTAATTAGTAAGCCTTACAGTTAGTAAGCCCTGAGAGTTGGGAAGGTGTGAATAAGGACAATGACATGATGGGACACCGACAGGATACCCCCTGGTCCTCCAAGTTCACAGAAACAGCAAGTAGGCAGACAGGATTGCCTAGTGCCAAACTCATCCAGGAGGCAGAAGAATGTAAGGGGGAGGGTACTTCTATACTGAAATAAACTGTATAAAAGTTGGGTGAGCCCCAGTATGTGTGTGTATTCCCAGGGTAAGGGGAAGCACCCAACTTTGCATTGTTGTATAAAAATAAATGTTCTTTGTTCTCAATTTTTGTCTTGAGCAAATTCTGTGAAGGTACTTCTGTTTCTCACAAATGGGGCCTCGTCCGGGATCCCACTCCCTCCACTGACAGAGTGCCCGATGACGAGCATAGGTGCACCCCGGCTGATTCAGCTGGACTCATGGATGACGGGTGACTGGTCAATGGATGAAGCGAGTGATATCCGAGAAGAGGCATTGAGAACAAACGACAGGAGGACGTTAAGGAAGCGCGCTAGGAATAGCTACTAGATCCCGGTAAGAAGAATTTTACTTACCTGTTAGTATGGGAGGTGTGAGTAGCAAGGGAAATAGTCCTAAGGAAGGCTGGGACGATCAGATAACTAAGCAAAGTCCATTAGGATTAATGCTATCTGATTGGGGTGCGGGGAGAACCCGCGGGAAAGACAAACAGACCATGGTCAGGTATTGCTGTCTGGAATGGGTTAAAAACCCGATAAAAGGGAATTCAGTATATTGGCCAAAGTTCGGATCCGATGAGGACTGGATGTGTCAGGCATTGAACATCTGGCTCTATCAAAATCAAAGAGATAATATTGAGAGCAGAGATTATGCAGCCTGCTGGCTCAGTGGATCGGTTGATCAACTGGTTTTGAATAAAAAGGAATGTAAGGATAAGAAGGATGAGGAACCTTTTGTCCCTGAAACACAAGGATGGGATGTGTTACATTCCCTTCCTCCACCTTATGCTCCTCCTATGCCGGCTCCTATCTTTCCCCTCTCTCCTATGCTCTACCCTTCTTCACCTTCCCCTCCTCCCCCACAGCTAAAGAAAGGAGAAGAAAGTAGGGGTGGTATGATGACCCGTTCACAAAGTACTAGATTACCACCTCAATTGACAAGAGAGGGAGGAGACTTTGATTCAAAACAGTGTGAGACCTTCCGGGAGGGAAGGGCAGAACCCTTTGATTCATTTCCCGGAGAGCAGGAATCTAGACATTATAAAGGAGAGGATAAGCCAGAAATTAACTGGATGAGACCTTTACGGGAAGTTCTCATGGGAAGGGGTCTTGATTTCGTAAAAGTGCCCCTGACTAGTACGGAGGGGCGTAACTTTAAGAGAGAAATTACCTCCCTGATAGAGTATCCTCAGGGATGTGCTGAACAATTAGATCAATTTTTGGGACCAAATATATATACATAGGATGTGTTAACATCAATCTTTAGGGCTCTGTTCACTTTGGATGAACGTGGAATGATTCACCAGGCAGGGATTAGAGTCTGGGATAGGGAACACCAAGGGGGACCAGAGGCGATACCTGGGGAACTTAAATTCCCCCTGGCAAAACCAAATTGGGATAAGAATACTAATGATGGTCGCACATTAATGAAGGAATATAGGGTTAATCTGATAAAAGGAATCAAGCAATCTGTTCCAAAGGGACAGAATTTTAAGAAAGCATTTGAGGTTCCCCAAGGTCCCGAGGAGACCCCCTCTGCATTTCTGAATAGATTGCATATGGGGGTCTGGATATAGAATCCCCAGCGGGTGAACAATTGGTATTAACGGGCTTCATTACAAATTCAGCCCCAGACATTAGAAGGAAATTGCAGAAGACTAAGAATTGGCATGAACAGGGAATAACACAGCTTTTACAGATCGCACAAAGGGCATACGTCCAGAGGACTGAGGATAAACAGGAAGGAAAGGCTAAGATTTTGATGCAGGCAGTCAAGGAAGTCGTGGAGGGACAGCAAGGAAAGGGTAGGGGCTGTGTGCCAGCTCCTGGACATTGGGAAGAGCTCCGGAAGTGCGAGAGTAGAGACCAGAGCAGGGGCAAGGGTAGAGGGGAATTCCGGGGACGACGACCGTTCCCGGGACCTCGTGGTAATCCCGGTAGGAATTGGGAAACAAGAGCATTAGATTGCTACCATTGTAAAAAGGAGGGACATTTTAAGAGAGAATGCCCAATGCGAGCCAGGGAGATGTGATCTTATGCACTGATGAATGAGTTTGGCATTAGGCAATCCTGTCTTCCTACATGCAGTTTCTGTGAACTTGGAGGACCAGGGGATATCCTGTCTGTGTCCCATCATGTCATTGTCCTTATTGACAAACCTGCCTTTGTCCTTATTCACACCTTCCCAACCCTCAGGGCTTACTAACTTCTTATATGCAGAACTTGCTAATTCTAAGGTATATGCGGAACTTGTTGATTCTGTCTAAAAGGTTAGAAGACCCTTATCTTATTCAGACTAATCCTACATTCTATTATCTACCCTTATCCTATCATACTGGCTTTATTCATTACACATATATCCATACTAGCTTTCTTCATTTCTCATATTTTCATATTAGTTTTACTCATCTCTCACATAAATAACAAGTGGATCGTAATAAAGAAAAAATAGAAAAAAGTGGAAGATTCTTTTGTTGGATGGGAAATTCAGAAGAAGGACATTGAAGAAGATAGATTCTTTGGAAAATCAAAGCCGCCAGAATATGTTAAAATAGTGGGAATTCCTGAAGGAATTGAGGGTTTGGATCCAATAAAAAAAATTTTAAAAGTGGATCCCTGAAGCACTGGGATTGGAATTTTTTCCAGAAGGTTTGGAATTAGATCGGGCACACTGGGCCTTGTGAGAAGCAGAGGTGCCTTCACAGATTTCACTTGAGACAAAAATTTAGAACAAAGTACATTTATTATAATTTTACAACAATGCAAAGTTGGGTGCTTCCCCTTACCATGGGAATACACAGATACTGGGGCTTACCCAACTTTTTATACATTCCATTTCTGTACAGTGGTACCTCCCCCCTTAACATTCTTCTGCCTCCTGGACTTGCTAAATCTATCTTCTTGCTATCCTGTTTTTGAAGACCCCTATTCTATGATACTTGCTTAACCCTTCCTCACATTCCATTCTTACTTCACCCCTTATTTAACCCATCATAATTCATTCCTAATTAGCACTTGCTTGACTCCCCATATTCCATTATCCCTTCACCCCATCATAATTAATTCCTAATTAGCACTTGCTTGACTCCCCAGATTCCATTATCCCTTCACCCCATCATAATTAATTCCTAATTAGCACTTGCTTGACTCCCCATATTCCATTATCCCTTACAGCCTTAAGTAAACTATATCCGGGTCAACCTCCACGAGCTGTTCTGATCCGTTGTTTATGGTACCAAGATAGGGAAACTATTTTGAGAGAAGCAGTTCAATATGCAAGGCCCCGTTGATGGTACAAGGAAATAAGGTTTTTTTCTATCCAGATTTAAGTCAAGAAATTATTAAAAGACATAAAGAATTTAATTCTGCTAAAGAGGTGCTTTGGAGGAAGGGTTATAAATTTTCTTTTAGATACCCTGCAGATTTGAAGATCTTTTATGGGAATTTCCAATCACAGTTTTTTGAGAGTGATCGTGATGCTTTAATTTTTGCCAGTTCTTTACCAGACAGGGCTACTGAAAGGCAACCTTCACCTAAGAGGAAGACGCCTGATAAGAAGAATGGAAATGGGAGCGGGAAGACAAATATGTCAAAGAGCTTGATTGATATTGATGATCCGGAACAAGTTTTGGGATTGAACTCTTTGGGGTTGTAAGCTAATTTAGACTTATAATTTTATGTCCGGATGGTGGGGGGGGGGTGGGGATGGAGGTCGCTGGAGCTTTTGGAAGTCGTCCACTACCTGTGGGAGGGATTTTATTTCTTTCCACAACCAGTTAAGTGGGGAGTTACTACTTTTGTAGTTTCTTTTTCTAAAAAAAAATACCTTTTTATTTGTGTGAGAGGGGTTTAGCAAGGGGAGCTTCAATAAAAATTTTTTTAGAGAAGGGTTTTTTTTGCGGATAGAAGGAATAGAAAGAGGGGGCTTTTATTTTGCTTCTATTTTATTCTGATAACAATGTCTAGTTTGAATTTTGCAACATTTAATGTGCAGGGTTTAAATAACCCAATTAAGCAAAAATGTGTTTTAGCCTATATAAAAAAGATGAAAGTTGATATTGCTTTTTTGCAGGAAACTCATTTAACTGAAAGAGAACATTTGAAATTGAAGAGGGGTTGAGTCGGTCATGTATTTTCATATTCTTTTAATTCAAAAGCAAGAAGAGTGGCAATCTTGATTCATACCATTTGAACTTGAATCTTTGGTGGATTCAGCTGGCTGAATTTTAATGATTAATTGTAAATTCTTTGCTGAGAATTTGTATTGTCTTTGTTGAATGTGTATGCACCTAACATTGATGATGGACAATTTATGTCTGAAGCTTTTTTAACTTTAAGTCAAGCTAAAGAAAATATTTTGATTGAGGGAGATTTTAATTGTGTACTGTTTTGCGGAAACTGCCAAAATATTTGGCCTGGAAGTCAGCCTGAAGAAAACTGAGGTCCTCCATCAGCCAGCTCCCCACCATGACTACCAGCCCCCTCACATCTCCATTGGGCACACAAAACTCAAAACAGTCAACCAGTTTACCTATCTCGGCTGCACCATTTCATCGGATGCAAGGATTGACAACGAGATAGACAACAGACTCGCCAAGGCAAATAGCGCCTTTGGTAGACTACACAAAAGAGTCTGGAAAAACAACCAACTGAAAAACCTCACAAAGATTAGCGTATACAGAGCCGTTGTCATACCCACACGCCTGTTCGGCTCTGAATCATGGGTCCTCTACTGGCATCACCTACAGCTCCTAGAACGCTTCCACCAGCGTTGTCTCTGCTCCATCCTCAACATTCATTGGAGCAATTTCATCCCTAACATCGAAGTACTCGAGATGGCAGAGGTCGACACCATCGAGTCCACGCTGCTGAAGATCCAACTGCGCTGGGTAGGTCACGTCTCCAGAATGGAGGACCATCGCCTTCCCAAGATTGTGTTATATGGCGAGCTCTCCACTGGCCACCGTGACAGAGGTGCACCAAAGAAGAGGTACAAAGACTGCCTAAAGAAATCTCTTGGTGCCTGCCCCATTGACCACCGCCAGTGGGCTGATCTCGCCTCAAACCATGCATCTTGGTGCCTCACAGTTCGGCGGGCAGCAACCTCCTTTGAAGAAGACCGCAGAGCCCACCTCACTGACAAAAGACAAAGGAGGAAAAACCCAACACCCAACCCCAACCAACCAATTTTCCCCTGCAACCGCTGCAACCGTGTCTGCCTCTCCTGCATCGGCCTTGTCAGCCACAAACGAGCCTGCACCTGACGTGGACATTTACCCCTCTATAAATCTTCGTCCGCGAAGCCAAGCCAAAGAAAAAGAAAGATCCACTATTGGATAAATCTCCGAAAATAGTGAAAAAATCAAAAGCAGCGGTCCAATTGGTTTCTTTGATGAAATACTTAAATTTGATAGAGGTTTGGAGAAGGTTAAACCCTACTGAGAAAGATTTTTCATTTTATTCCTCGCACCATGATTTATTTTCAAGGATTGACTTTTTTTTGGTATCAGCACATTTGCAATCACATTTTATTCAAGCTGAATATAAGAGTAGAATAATTTCTGATCATTCATTATTATTCATTTCTTGTGTTGGACTGGAAGTTATCCACCTTTCGGTGGAAGTTTAATGCAATGTTACTGAAAAAAACGGATTTTGTAAAATTAATTAAAGAATAAATTGTTTCCTTCTTAGATTTGAATAGGGATACAGTTCAGAGTCATTTTACTGTATGGGATGCTTTGAAGGCATTTTTATGTGGTCAAATTATTAGCTATGCATCAAAGGAAAAGAAGAAATTTTATCAGAGACTCCGTCATTGGAAAAACAGATAGCTGATTTGGGAAAAAGAACTTCAGAGGAATTGTACAGAGGATAATAAGGCAGTTTTGACTAAATTTAAGTTACGATATAATACATTACAAACATACCAATTTGAATGTTTGATTCAAAGATCTAAAAGTTATTATGAGTTAGGGGACAGAGCCCATAAAGTTTTGGCCTGGCAATTGAAAACAGAACAAGCATCAAGAACTATTAAAGCTATGAGGAAAGATAATTCAATTACTTTTAAGCCTCAGGAAATCAATGACCAATTTTTATAATTTTATCAGAAATGACATGCTTCTGAGGGAGTTTGAGAAGATGGTTCCATTGAATCTTTTTTTGTCAGAATTAAACTTGTCAATATTAGGGGAAGATGATGTGAGGAAACTGGATTTAGAAATAAAAGGATGTTATTCAAGAAATGCCTAATGGGAAATCTCCAGGAGATGATGGGTTCACTGTTGAATTTTATAAAGTTTTTTTATGATGATCTGTCCTCTTTATTTATGGATGTTCTTCATCAGGTAACTCAGGAACAAGCCTTACCATATTCGTGTTTAAGTGCAATAATAACATTTATACCAAACAAAGATAGAGGCCCTTTGAAAGTAGCTTCATATCGGCCAATTTCTTTATTAAATGTGGATTATAAAATAATAGTGAAATTATTGGCAAATAGACTTGCTAAGTATTTACCACAATTGGTATATGCTGATCAGGCTGGTTTTATTAAAAATAGGTATGCTTCTGATAATCTTCTTAGAGTAATTTCACTGATCAACACTTCACGTCAGCAACCTAACCTACCAATGGTAGTTGCATTAGATGCTGAAAAAAGCTTTTGATTGGGTAGAATGGAATTTTTTATTTAAAGTTTTGGAGAAATATAAGTTTGGACCCTTTTTTATTGGTTGGGTGAAGGCTACAATAATCTTGTAGCTAGGGTGGCAACAAATGGACAAAACTCTTCTTTTTTAAAATTATCGCGTTCAACTCGTCAAGGTTGTCCTCTGTCACCAACTCTATTTGCATTGGTCATCAAACCATTTGCTCAAGCTATTAGACAGAATGAGAATATTAGGGGTATAATGATAGTAGATGATGAATTTCAGATTAATCTATTTGTGGATGATGTTTTGATATATTTAACTAATCCAGAACGATCTTTAATTTACTTGCAAGAATGTTTGGAAAAATATGGTATATTATCAGGATATAAAGTGAACTGGGATAAAAGTGAATTATTATCTATTTCTGAAAGAAATTATGACCAGTGCAGACAAATTACTAAACTCCGTTGGACTGATAAAATTAAGTATTTAGGGATAATGATTGATGTAAATATTCAATCATTGTATAATTTAAATTATGTACCGCTAATGAGAAAGATTACAGTTGATTTGATTAAATAGAAGGATTTAGCTTTATCATTAATAGGTAAAGTAAATTGTATTAAGATGAATATCTTTCCATGAATTCAATATCTTTTTCAATCGATTCCTGGTTCTCTTTCAAAATCTTTTTTTCAAAACTTAAATAAAGTAGTTCGAGAATTTCTATGGAAGGGAAAACTACAAGAGTAGTGATCCATAAATTGACTTGGAAGTTCGCTTTGGGAGGTTTGCAATTACCCCATTTTCAAAATTATCCGAGGTAGCTCAATTAAGATTTATTAATTGTATGTTAGATGTTTTGTGTCTCCTAGTTGGGCCAGGGTATAATTGACTGGTATACTGGAGCCTTGCCCACATCAATTTGTATTTAAATGGAATTCTGTTTTATTACAGAGTTATAATGTACTGGTTTTGAAACATTTATTAGGGATTTGGACCAAAAGGAATTTATTAATAGGCTCAAAAGGTAAAATATCGGTTCAGACCCCAATATATCAAAATAAATTAATTCTTTTTTCATGGAATAATAGATTTTTAGGAAATTGGCAGATCAAAGAAATAAAGGGCTACTCAGGATCCTTTAAACTAGAATGGTTGGGGGGAGGGAACAAAATAGTACAGAGCAGTAAGGAGAAGGTTAGAATGAAAACAATGAAAGTTTGTAGTAAGTATTTGAATATGGATGGGCAGGTGATAGAGAAGGGAAATGCTCTGGAAGAAGATGAAGGGCAATTGTCAGGAAAAGTAAATAATGTTGTTCTTAAAGATGAGGGAAAACAGGGATTAAAAAATGGGAAATCCCTGAAATTCATATATTTTAATGCCAGGAGTATTGTAAAAAAGGTGGATGAGCTGAAGGTGTGGATTGATACTTGGAAGTATGATGTGGTAGCGATTAGTGAGACATGGTTGCAGGAGGGATGTGATTGGCAACTGAATATCCCTGGGTTTCGTTGTTTTAGGTGTGATAGAGTCGGAGGGGCAAGAGGAGGTGGGGTTGCATTGCTTGTCAGGGAAAATATTACAGCGGTGCCTAGGAAGGATAGATTAGAGGGCACATCCATGGAGGCTATTTGGGTGGAACTGAGGAGTAGGAAAGGAGAGGTTACACTTGTAGGGGTGTATTATAGGCCACCCGGAGGGGACCGAGGCCTAGAGGAGCAAATCTGTAGGGAGATAGTAGATATTTGTGATAAGCACAGGGTTGTAATTATGGGAGATTTTAATTTTCCACATATAGATTGGGAAACACATTCTGTGAAAGGAATGGATGGGTTAGAGTTTGTGAAATGTGTGCAAGATAGTTTTTTACAACAATATGTAGAGGTGCCGACCAGAGAAGGAGCAGTGTTAGATCTACTGTTGGCAAATGGGATGGGTCAAGTGACAGAGGTTAGTGTTGGCGAGCACTTCGGGTCCAGTGATCATAATGCCATCAGCTTCAATGTCATTATGGAAAGAGAGAAATCAGGGCCAAGGATTGAGGTTTTTGATTGGGGAAAAGCTAGATTTGAGGAGATGCGAAAGGACTTGCAGGGTGTGCATTGGGACAATTTGTTTTATGGGCAGGATGTAGTAGAGAGATGGAAGTCTTTTAAAGATCAGATTTTGAGAGTGCAAAAGCTTTATGTTCCTGTTAGGTTAAAAGGAGGGGCAAAAGGTTTGAGAGAGCCGTGGTTTTCAAGGA
Organism: Narcine bancroftii; assembly: GCF_036971445.1. Classification (NCBI taxonomy): domain Eukaryota; kingdom Metazoa; phylum Chordata; class Chondrichthyes; order Torpediniformes; family Narcinidae; genus Narcine; species Narcine bancroftii. Next base: position 196,453,662 of record NC_091470.1, on the reverse strand, counting down.
ATATTGGAAACTTGGTTCGAAGAAAAAGGGAGGCGTACATTAGATATAAGAAGCATGGAGTTAAGGAGATGTTTGAAAGATACATTGAATGTAAGAGGAATCTTAAGAGAGGAATTAGGAAAGCTAAAAGAAGGTACGAGAAAACTATGGCAAGCAGGGTGAAAACAAATCCAAAAGAGTTCTACAAATATGTTAATGGTAAGAGGAAAGCTAGAGACAAAATTGGTCCCTTAGAAAATCAGAGTGGAAAACTGTGTGTGGAACCTAGAGAAATGGGGGAGATATTGAACAGTTTCTTTTCTTCGGTATTCACTAAGGAGAAGGATATTGGGAGATGTGGGATAAAAAAAGCAAATTGGGTAAATATGGGGAATATAGAGATTACAAAAGGTGTAGTTTTAAGGCTTTTGAAGAATATAAAGGTGGATAAGTCTCCAGGACCAGACGGGATCTTCCCCAGGACATTGAGAGAAGTGAAGGAGGAAATAGCAGAGGCTCTGGCGGTAATTTTTCGAATGTCATTAGATATGGGGATAGTGCCGGAGGATTGGCGCATTGCGCATGTGGTTCCGTTATTTAAAAAGGGTTCAAGGAGGAAGCCTGGCAACTATCGGCCTGTAAGTTTGACGTCTGTGGTAGGAAAATTAATGGAGAAAATTCTTAGAGATAGTACTTATAAACATCTGGATAGACAGGGTCTGATCAGGAGTACTCAACATGGATTTGTGGGAGGAAGGTCATGTTTGACCAATCTGATTGAATTTTTTGAAGAGGTGACTAGGAATGTGGATGAGGGTAGCGCAGTGGATGTTGTCTATATGGACTTCAGTAAGGCCTTCGATAAGGTACCACATGGAAGGTTAGTTAGGAAGGTGCAGTCTTTAGGTATAAATTTTGAGATAGTCAAATGGATTGAACATTGGCTGAAAGGGAGAGGCCAGAGAGTGGTAGTGGATAATTGTCTGTCAGGTTGGAGGCCGGTGACCAGTGGTGTGCCTCAAGGATCTGTATTGGGCCCATTGTTGTTCGTTATATACATTAATGATCTAGATGATGGGGTGGTGAATTGGATTAGTAAATATGCAGACGATACTAAGATAGGTGGAATAGTGGATAATGAAGAAGGTTTTCTAGGATTGCAGAGGGATTTGGGCTGCTTAGAAAAGTGGGCTGAAAAATGGCAGATGGAATTTAATGCTGATAAGTGTGAGGTGCTTCATTTTGGTAAGAAGAATCAGAATAGGACATATGTGGTAAATGGGAGAGCATTGAGGAATACAGAAGAGCAGAAAGATTTAGGAGTGACGGTACATCGTTCCCTGAAGGTAGAAACTCACGTGAATAGGGTGGTGAAGAAGGCTTTTAGTATGCTGGCCTTTATCAATCATTGCATGGAATATAGGAGTTGGGAGGTGATGTTGAGATTGTATAAGACGTTGGTGCGGCCTAATTTGGAGTTCTGTGTGCAGTTCTGGTCGCCTAATTATAGGAAGGATATAAACAGAGTGGAGAGAGTGCAGAGAAGGTTTACCAGAATGTTGCCTGGGTTTAAGCATCTGGAGTATGGGGAGAGATTGGACAGATTGGGTCTTTATTCTTTGGAGCGTAGAAGGTTGAGAGGGGATTTGATAGAAGTATTTAAGATTATGAAAGGGATAGACAGAGTGGATGTGGATAGACTATTTCCGTTAAGAGGAGGAAAGATTAAAACAAGAGGACATGAGTTAAGAATTAAGGGGCAGAGGTTTAGAGGTAACATGAGGGGGAACTTCTTTACTCAGAGAGTGGTAGCTGTGTGGAATGATCTTCCGGGAGAAATAGTGGCGGCGGAGTCAATTGTATTATTTAAGAAAAGGTTGGACAGGTATATGGATGAGAGGAAGATGGAGGGTTATGGGCATTGTGCAGGGAGGTGGGATTAGAAAGGGGTGTTTGGTTCGGTGCGGACTAGAAGGGCCTAATGGCCTGTTTCCGTGCTGTAATTGTTATTATTATTATTATAAAGTTATTGCAGGATTGTTTTGAAGAGGGTAAATTTTAATCATTTAATCAACTTAGAGAGAAAATTGGGATTTCAGGGAATTCTTTGTGTGGTGCGCTGTTAGCCAGAATCAGACACACACAAGGTCAAGACTGAACAACAGGCTTTAATCCACAAAGACTTCCACAGAGCCAGGTTGGCTGTAGCTGCAGTAACCCTGAGTAAGCTTCGGGAGGCCGTCGCAGGCTTATATCCCGGAGGGTGATTGACACTCGACCGGGTGGGGTTTGATCCATTCAGGCCAACTGATTGACAGCTGTCCAGGTGTTGACCTGTCCCCTTACACTCCTGCAGGTACAGAGGTTGTCCCCTGCAGTAGGCCAGCGGTACACTCCTGCAGGTACAGGTGCTGCCGACGGTGTACCACCACATTCACCCCCTTCCCTTCTTTAAAATTGTCCTGGGGGGCAGTAACAAGGAATCATACCCACTATACACATACAATATTTACAGGTTGAGACGATCTGGCGGCCGCCGGGGTCTCTGTAACCATTGTAGGACTGGCTCCTGGTCACTGGTTGTAGGGGAAGTAGGGGGGCTGGCGGCAGGGGTCTGTGTGACTGGTGTGGTGCCAAACGGAGGGGTGGCCAGGGGGGCCCGGGTCGACGTATATGGGTTGACGTATGTGGGTCGTATTGGATGGATGGAGGGGGGGAAGTTCATCTCCTAAGGCTAAAGCGGGACCCTGGTGGCCAAGGAGGCCCTACATGCCCCATTAGCTGCCTGGGGACGGGGATGTATGCTGGTCAGCGTTGTCCTGGTTTGGAGGGTGGCGTGGTGTGGTGGGTGCTCCTGCTGGTGCCAGGTTCCTGGTTGAGAGGGTGTCCTCCCTGCCACTGCCGAACCTAACGTAAGCGTAGTTATGGTTTGCATGAAGGAGGAAGACCTGCTCGACCAGGGCTTCGGCCTTGTGTGTCCGTACATGCTTACGCAGAAGCACCAATCCTGGGGACGTGAGCCATGCTGGGAGTTACATTCCAGTCACCGACCTCCTGGGGAATGAGAACAGACGTTCATGAGGGGTCTCGTTGGTAGCTGTGCACAGCAGTGACCGAATGGCATGGAGCGCTTCGGGCAGGGCATCCTGCCAGTACTCAACGGCCCATCCTTTTGACCTGAGAGCCAGGAGGACTGCCTTCCAGACCACCCCATTCTCACATTCAATTTGCCCATTGCCTCTCGGCTTAAAGCTTGTTTTGCAACTGGTCACGATGCCCCTCGTCGTCAGGTACTGGCGCAGCTCATCACTCATGAAACTAGACCCCCGGTCGCTGTGGATGAAGGTGAGGTAGCCAAACGTGGTGAAGATCTGCCCCAGGGTCCTGATGATGGTGGCCGTGGAGGTGTCCGGGCAAGGGATAGTGAAAGGGAAGTGTGAATACTCATCCACTACCATGAGGATGTAGACGTTTCGGTTCGTGGAAGGCAGGGGCTCTTTGAAGTCCATGCCAAGATGCTCAAAAGGCCAAGTAGCCTTTACAACATGGACCTGGGGTGGGGGTGGGGCGGAAGAAACGGGGTTTACACTCCGCACAGACCCGATAGGCCTTGGTCATGTCCCTGACGTCCCTGATGGTGTTCGGCAGGTTCTGGGACTTAATGAAGTGGTACAACCTGGTGACACCCGGATGGCAGAGGGACTCATGCAATGCCTGCAGCCTGTTGTCGGGCATAGACGCACAGGTGTGAGAGAGGGCATCGGGGGAGTCGTTAAACTTCCCATGGCAGTACTGGATGTCGTAGCTGTAGGTTGCTAGCTCAACTCTCCAGCGCAGGATCTTGTCATTCTTGATCTTGCTCTTGTGGGTAGTGTTAAACATGAACGCCATGGTGAGGAGGGTGAATCTCCTGCAGGCCAGGTAGTGGCGCCAGTGGCGGATCGCTTCCACAATTGCCTGGGCCTCTTTTTCAATGGCAGAATCCCCCAGCTCGGAGCCGTGGAGGGTCCTGGAGAAGAAAGCAATGGGGAACCCCTCTTGGTTGAGGGTAGCGGCGAGGGCTACCTTGGAGGCATTGCTCCCCACCTGGAAGGGGGAGTCCTCATCCACGGCCTGCATCGTGGCGTCTGCGATGTCTTGCCTGATGTGGATGAAGGCTGCCTGCGCCTCAGGTGGGAGGCGAAAAGTTGTAGCTTGGGCCAGTGGGCGGACCTTGTCCGAGAAGCGAGGGACCCACTGCGAGTAATAAGAGAATAGGCCAAGGCACCTGCGGAGGGCCTTTAGCATGGGGGGGGAGAGGTAACTCCATTAATGGGCACATCCTTTCTGGATCTGGGCCGACGACTCCATGGGCCACAATGTACCCCAGGATGGCGAGGCAGGTGATGCTAAACACACACTTCTCCTTGTTGTAAGTGAGGCTCAGCTCCGCGGCCGTCTGGAGGAATTTTTCCAGGTTAGCATCATGTTCCTGCTGGTCACGGCTGAAGATAGTCACGTTATCCAGATACGGGAACATCACCTTCAGCTTGTGTTGATTTACCATACGATCTATCTCCCGCTGGAAAATGGAGACCCTGTTCGTGACCCCAAAGGGAACTCAGCGGAACTGGTACAGGCGCCCGTTGACTTGCACATCCATCATAGAGCGCCCGAAGTCATGAGGGATGTCCCTGGTCAGTGTGGTGGTGGCCAGGACAATCTCGGAGTTGGAGTCGTCGCTCTCCGGTTGTGTGCAGTGATTTATGGCGTCCAGAGGTGTGGAGAGCGTCGGTAGGGTGGCCTGGTTATCGCCCATGTTGACCACGTCGACGTCAGTTGTGGGGTACGGCGTGTGACAGCCACTGGCACCCGGAGGCGTGGGGAACGTCGGTAGGGCAGCCTGGTCACCACGTCATTTTCAACATCGTCGGCGGCCCTCCGTGTCGGCCGCTGACTGGTCCAAGATGGCGGCGGCACATCGGGCCCGCTGTGTATATGGCCTTCCCCAGCCGTGTTTGTGGTGCCGGGGTAAATGACGTCATTGCGGCCAGCGGCAGTGACATCATTACATCAGCCAGAAGTGACATCACACCGTGAGCCAGAAGTGACGCCGCTGTAGTTCTCGGCGAGCAGTGCTGGTAAGGGTGGAGGCTGGTCCAGTTGTTCGGGGCACATGCTGCGACAGTCGCTGGCTGGGCCGAATGTTGCACTATCGAAGTCGGGAAGGTGGAAGTCGTAGCAGGGACAATTGCGCCACCTGGCACGCACACGTGGAGGGGTCTACAGGGGAGGTGGGGAGGTCATAGAGGGTCGCTGATCTGCTGGCTGGTTTTGAGAGGCACACTTTAGCAAAGTGGCCTTTCTTGCCCCATCGGGAACAATACTGGTTCCTAGCCGGGCAGTTTCGGCGTGATCGTCGGTCTGACCCACACTAGGTCCCACAGTACTTACAGGGGCGCCGGGCACCTGCTGCAGCGATGTTTTCCTCCCCAGGTCAGCCTGGGGCTGCAACTGCAGTGTGAGAGGGCCATGAGGGAGCCTGGGGGAACTTGGAATCGAAGGCTTCGATATGCAGGGTTGTAGCTTTCAGGGTTTGCACCACTTCCACTGTCTTGGTCATGGCGTAGATATTGTCTTCCAGCAGCTTCTGCTGGATGGCCCTTGAGCATAACCCTTGGACGAAGGCATCCCAGATCAGCCTCTCGACCTCCTCTGCACCTACCCCGAGTTCAACCAGACACAGTTGTAGAGTGCGTTGAAAGAACCAAAGACTTGTTGATCCAAACCAAGGCTTTTATTAACTAAACGATTGGAGCATATCACAAGTAGGTCGACCAGTCCAGAATGACCTGGTCTGGCTAGGAGCAATCCTTTAAGACCTGCCAGTAGGTGTGGCTACGCTATCAGCCAATCACAATCATCCTACACTACCATCTGTACATACACATTGGTGATAGAATCTGTACTATCACATTCACCCCTTCTTTGAGAACTGACCCCAGGGCGGATGGAGGTTAGGGGCTGTACCGGTCAGGGGGCCTGACCATCTGGCGTGACTGCCATGGTGCCGGGATTGTGGTCGCCGGAGTTGTGTCGCCGGCAGGCCCGTAGGGGCCGGCCACTGCCTCGCTCAATTCCCCAATGGCGTTGTCAACAGTCTGGCCTGAGCTGGTGGGGTGGTGCTGGTCCCTCTGTTCAAGCACATGACCTGGGGGAGAAGGAATCAGGGGAGGTTGGGTTAAAGGCACTGCTGCGCCTGATCCGGCTTGGGCTAGGTCCCTTACCGAGACTGTGTCCTTCCGCCCGTCCAGGTACTCAAGGTAGGCAAAATGCGGGTTTGCACAGAGCAGAGTCATTCGGTCAACCAAGGGGTCGTTCTTTGAGTACCGGACGTGGCGTTGTAGGAAGACCGGCCCGGGAACCGTGAGCCACGCTGGTATGGTTGTTCCTGATTCAGATTTCCTCGGGAAACAGAACATCCTTTCTTGGGGGGTGGCATTGGTCGCGGTGCATAGGAGGAAGCGGATGGAATGTAGGGCGCTAGTAAGCACGTCCTGCCAGCGAGAGGTGGGGAGACCTTTGGACCGGAGGGCAAGCGTAACCGCTTTTCAGACGGTGGCATTCTCTCTTTTGACTTTCCCATTACCGCGTGGGTTATACTGGTGGTCCTGCTTGAAGCAATACCATGCTCCAGAAGGTACTGCCGCAGCTCTGCGCTCATAAACAAGGACCCCCTGTCACTGTGGATGTATCTGGGGTACTCGAAGATGGCGAAGATGCTGTGCAGGGCCTCTATGACTGAGGAGGCAGTCATGTCCGAGCAGGGCACAGCGAACAGGAAGTGGGAGTACTCGTTGATGGCCGTAAGGATGTAGGTGTTACGGTTTGGTCGACGGTAGGAGCCCCTTGAAGTCTACGCTGAGACACTCAAAGGGGCAGGTGGTTTTGATGATGTTGGTGTTCTCCAGATGGAAAAAGTGGGGCTTGCACTCAGCGCACACTGGCCAGGCTCAGGTCATGGAACAAATCTCCTTGACCGTGTTGGGCAGGCTGCGAGCTTTGACAAAGTGTGCAAACCTAATGACCCCTAGATGACAGAGCTCCTCGTGGTGTCTCTGCAGCCTGTCCAGTTGTATGTTGGTGCAAGTCCCCCTGGAGAGCACATCTGGCAGGTCGTTGAGTTTACCAGGCCAATACAGTATGTCATAATTAAAGGTGGAGAGCTCGATTCTCCACCTGGCGATTTTGTCATTCTTGATCTTACCTCGCTGGGTATTGCTAAACATGAAGGAGACCGCGCATTGGTTGATCAGCAGTGTAAAGTGCCTGCCAGTGAGGTAGTGTCTCCAACGACGTACTACTTCGACTATGACCTGGGCCTCCTTCTCGACAGAGGAGTGTCGGCTCTCAGGACACTGGAGGGTTCTGGAGAAGAAGGCTACCTGCCGGCCGGCCTGGTTCAAAGTGGCTGCATCGCTCTCGACATGGAATGGGATGGACTCGCCGATGGCGTGCAATGTTGCAGCAGCGATGTCCAATTTGATACAGTCGAAGGCCACTCTGGCTTCGGTTGACGGGGGAAGGAGGTGGTCTTGATGAGTGGCTGTGCCTTGTCGGAGTAGTGTGGAACCCATTGGGCATAGTAAGAGAAAAAGCCCAGGCAGCGTCTGAGTGCCTTCTGGGTGTGGGGCGGTGGGGGGAAAGTCCAGCATCACCATCCCGTTCTCCATCACACAACCTAGAATTGCGAGCCGGAAGACACACTTGTCGAAATTGTAGGTCAAGTTCAGCCGAATTGCAATCTGAAAAAATTTCTCAAGGTTGACATCATGATCCTCTGTGTCATGGCCACAGATGGTGACATTGTCCAGATATGGGAAAATAGCAGTCAGCCCGTTCTGGTCCACCATCCGGTCCATTTCCCGTTGGAAGACTGCGACGCCATTTGAAACCCCAAAGGGTACCCTGAGGAATTGATACTGCCACCCGTTCGCTTCGAAGGCCGTGAAAAATATGGAAAATACACAGTATTGGGCGATCTGATTCACCACATTCGTGATCCGTGGAAGGGGGTACGCATCCAGAAGCATGAAGTGGTTGATTGTCTGGCTGTAGTCAACCACCATCCACGGCTTCTCCACGTTTTTAACATCCACTACCCCCTCCAGGGACTCAAGCTAGGTTTGTTAATGCCTTCGTCCAGCAGTCTGCGCACCTCTCTTGTGATAAATTTCCTGTGTTCATAACTATATTGCCAGCTTTTGGTGGCCACAGGCTTCCAGCCAGGGTTGAGGTTTGTGAAGAGCGCTGGCGGAGCAACTCAGAGGGTGGAGAGGCTACAGGTGAGGCCCCAGGGCATGGGGGCGGGTGGCTCGGGCTGCCGCTGGCAGGAGGCTTCCAGGGTGGAGGGGTTACAGACAGAGAGTGGAGCGTGAGGCTCCCCAAAGTGCAGAGAAACAGTTTGAAACTGGCACTGAAAATCCAGTCCCAGCAGTGCAGGGGCGCACAATTGGGGAAGGACTAATAGTTTGAAGTCTGTGAACGTGATACCCTGGACTTTCAGGGTCGCCACGCAGTACCCCTTTACCCCAGTCGAGTGCGATCTGGTCGCCAATGAAATTCTCTGTGCAGTGGGGAGAATAGCCAGTCCGCAACGGTGGGCCAGGTCTGGGCGGATAAAACTGTCAGTTGACCCCGAGTCAAATAAGCAATTGGTACAGAGTCCATGCACTTTAATCAGTTCCATTAGTTTTGTGAGGAAATGGGGGAAGTCCTGGTCGAGGGTTACTGATGCAGAGACCTGTAATGGGGGCAGTGGAGACCTGCGTGATGACGTCATGCAAACAGTTTGGCCATAAAAGACTGCATTGAGGAGTTGGTGTTGCTGCCTGCAGCCTGCTGGGGATGTTGGCCATCCAACAGTAAGTGTTGGGGGTCGCTGCTTGCTGTCGGCAGTGACGTGTCCCCATTCGGCAGCGTCGGTGGGTACCGGGTTGGTAGCGGCAGTGGGTGTGGTGTGTCCCTGGTCGGCAGCGGCGGCGGGTCCCTGGTTGGCAGCAGCAGCAGTGATGGCGGCGGCAGTGATGGCGGTGGGCTCGGCGGTGATGGTGGTGGCGGGACCCTGGTTGGCAGCGGCGGTGGCCATTGAGGTCGGGGCTGGGGCCTGGTCGGAAGTCGCTTCGTGAGGGGGGGTGAATGTCATTGCGGCAAGGGTGGGTTGTACCTTCCGCACTCAGCATCTGCCCCATGACATCTGGCGCTGGTGCGCAGTGGAGCCCTCACTCTCATTGGATGAGAGCTCTGAGGAAGAAGTGTTTGAATGGGAGGGTGGCGATTAGGCTTCACACGTGGCACTGTGTTTGACAGTGGCCATTTTGGAGCAACAGACTACAGCAAAGTGGCCGTTTTTAAGGCACTTCTGGCATCTGGCTTTTCTCGCCGGGCACTAGGACCTGCTTTGCTTGACCCTCCTGCAGAAATAAAACTTTGAGGTTGCATCGGGCAACACGGCAGCCAACAGGCCGTTGGTGTGCTGGGGGGGTAGTAGGGTAGAGGGAGGGCATCCTACTCACATCAGAGTGTGGGGTCCAGCCCCGAGAGTACGCATCCATACTTAGGACCGCAGCCTCTATTGTCTCTGCGATCCTGATCACGTCATCTAGGTTTTCTCCCCCATGCTCTAGCAGGCGCTGCCTCACCTCATTCGATTGAACCCCGGTCACATAGGCATCCCGAATGAGATCGTCTGTGGTCTCTGCAGCAGTTCTGTCTGTGCAGGCACAGTCCCTGCCCATTGCCCTTAGTGCCTGAATATAAGCTCTACAGGACTCACCGGGCTGTTGCCTCCTTGTTGCAAGTTTGTACTGAGCACAGACCCTGTTCACCGGTTGCTCGTAGAGCCCTTTCAGCACCTTCATGGCTGTAGCATAAGTGGTCGCATCCTGGATACTCTGGTAGACTCTCGGGGACACCATAGTCATCAATATTAGTAGTTGATGGCTGTCCACTATCACGGCAGGGTCAGAGAGTTGCAAGTATGTTTCGAAGCATTTCACCCAGTGCTTGAAGTCATTCGAGGCTGAAGCTGACTGTGGGTCGATGTTGAGACTTTCCAGCCATAGCATACATTCCATCTCTTCAAAAGCTTTTAGTTAATAAAATTGTAGAGCGCATCAAAAGAACCAAAGACTTGTTGATCCAAACCAAGGCTTTTATTAACTAAAAGACTGGAGCATATCACATGTAGGTCGACCAGTCCAGAATGACCTGATCTGGCTAGGAGCAATCCTTTAAGACCTGCCAGTAGGTGTGGCTGCACTTTCAACTAATCACAGTCATCCTACACTACAATCTGTACATATACACATTGGTGATAGAATCTGTACTATCACAATGGTCGGGCCAACTCTCGCGGGTGTCCTAGGTAAGACTCAGCCGTCTCCTTGGGTTGCTGGGCTCAGGTGCTGAGGAGGTACCTTGTACAGACCGCATTCATGGGGGGCTTGTACAAGTTCTCGAGAGTGTCCATTGCGCTCTTGTACCTGGAGCAGCCTTTGGTTGCCTGGAAGGTGTGGGGACCTAGCTTTGACCGGAGCAGGACCAATCTCTTCTGACCTGAGTCCAGGATGCCACCTTCATGTGCCTCAATGATTGCCTCGACCGCATGCTGCCTGATCTTGAACTGTGTCTGGGCTTCTGGGTGGTGTGGGTAGACTTTGAGGCTCCCTGCACTCAGGAGATTTTCCATGGCAGCCCTGCGCTGTTAGCCAGAATCAGACACACACAAGGTAAAGACTGTACAACAGGCTTTAATCCACAAAGACTTCCACAGAACCAGGCTGGCTGTAGCTACAGTAATTCTGAGTGAGCTTCGGGAGGCCAGCACAGGCTTATATCTTGGAGGGTGATTGACACCCGACCGGGTGGGGCTTGATCCCTTCAGGCTGACTGATTGACAGCCGGCCAGGTGTTGTCCTGACCCTTACCTTCCTGCAGGTACAGAGGTTGGCCCCTGCAGTAGGCCGGTGGTGTACCACCACACTTTGTTTATTATCAAATTAGAGTGTAAGTGAAAGATAATTTTGGAAGAGAAATTAAAATTCCCAAGTTAACGAAATTTGAGTTTATGATTTCTCATTTTTCAGATAAGGGTTTTATTTCAGAGATGTATGTGGATACTATGGATAAAATAAATTTAGATAAATCCAGGATGACAGGATGAAATGGGAAAATGATTTAACTTGTGATATCAGTCAGGCCGACTGGGAGATGATGTGTTTTGATGGTGTGAATAAATAGTTTAATGTAAGATATAGTATGATTAATTATAATTTTTTACATCAGTTATATTTAACCCCTGAGAAAGTGAGAAAATATAGATTTAGTAATTCAGAGTTGTGTTTTAGATGTGGATCATGTGTTGGAACTTTTTTACATTCTGTTTGGATTTGTGATAAAGTTCAATCATTTTGGTAAAAATCAGGGAATTTGTTTAAAATTCAATTTTTATTAGATCCCAAAAACTTTTTGTTGGGTTATATTGTTCCATTTATGGATTTGGGGTTAGATAAGTTTCAGACAGCATTTTTGTGTTTAGTATTGGCGGTAGCACTGTCAATGTGTCGCGACTTCCTGGAAAGACAAAGTTGAGATAAATGTAAATCGTTGGCATAATGAGTTGAGCTCCTGGAGAAAATAACATCTAATTTGCATGATAATTATGATTTTTTTTTGTTAAGATGTGGTCACCTTATTTGAAATGTATGAATTTAGTAATATCTTAAACTGTGGTATGTATTTTTTTAATGCTTCCCTTGTGGAGACTGTTGAAGGTGGGGAGAGGGGGTGGGATAGTTGTAGTTCTAATTTTTATATTATGAATTTTGTAAAAGTTTTTGTTTGGAAAATATTAAATAAAGTTTTTTTTAAAAACTTGTGAAAGGTGCTTACATTCTCCAGAGATCTTGCAATGTGAATGCTTCAGTCTTTCAAGTAAGATCTGTTACAAAATGTGTGTGACCTACTCTAAATCTTATAAATTCTCCCCAAATATTAATATTATTACAATGCCTACAGACCCAGTTCCGACGTGTTCAACCCATTGCCGACCATCTTCACTGATGACCCAAACCCTCTCGAGGAGATTGCGGATCCCGGACGCGCTGCGCATACCGGGCCTTCGCGCCGCCGAGTCCCGCAGCAGTGTCACGCATCGGGTCCCACACGCACTCCAGCAATTCTACAGCACGCTCGACATCACAAGCGCGCTGATCTAGATAGGATGAAAAAGATCAGAGTAATACTCAGGCGAGCTGGAGTGCATTGGTGCTTGGATAACTGACCAATCGATTCCGTGGATTCCACTTGGTAAGTAGGCCTCAGTTCTTTAGTACTCTTGAAAGGAAGTTTCTTCTGAGTCTGTGCTTTTGACTTTGTATTGGCAGCCATTGTAGTCTTGCAACATTCAGAGAAGCTCAGAATAGATATTCTTTAATTCGGCAATTTGTTAGTCCAACTGGGGGAAGACAGAATTACACTTCTTCTTCCTTCACCATCAGGCCTCACCCCCCCCCCACCCCGATCTTGGACAGGGTTGTTGGGAGGGCAGGCACCAGAGGGATGAATCAATCAGGGGAACAGGCCGGTCCAGGACAGCAACAGCAGGGGAATCCAGATGCAGGACGGTCGAGGGAGTTGGAAAGTGCCAGCTGTTCATGGAGAAAGCAGAGTGAATTAGAAACCGAGGGTCAGGGAGGGAACCAGCAAACTCTGTGTGAGGTCTTGCCTCAAGAAGGCAGCCAACATCATCAAGGGCTGGCAGCCTGATCACAACTTCTTCTCACTGCCCCCTTTTGAAAGAAAGTACAGAGGATTGAAGACCAGCACCTCCAGGCTCAAGAAGAGTTTCTTTCCAACAGCTGTCAGGTTCTTGAACCACCCCTACAACACTAACTCTGACCAGAAACCACTCCAGGACCAACAGAAGATCTGTCTTCAACTGCGAATGTCAATCTGTCAACTTTCTACAGGAGAGCGTCCTGGCCATCGGCATCTCCTTGGACATTGGATTAGTGGTCAATCTATAGTACCATAAGAGAGGATCATGGGAGTCTCCCCTCTCCTCCCTACCCACCCCCATGCCCTTGGGGAAAACATACCAACTCCGCTCAGACAGCGGCGGAGATCAGGATAGAACCCTTGGTCTTTAGAGTCACGAGGCAGCGGCTTCGACCGCTGGGCTGCAGGTAGCTTGCGGTCGGGGTGGGGGACCCTACACGGGCTGCTGGAGACTGGCTCGTGGGGGCCAGAAGGGCCTCTCGAAGGCACTGAAGGACTTCCCGGCCGTGTCGGGAGATACAAATCTGGTGCTTGGGTGGCCGATGGATCGGACGAGAGCCTGTGTGGCTGCGGGAGGGGCTGGAGGATAATCCACAGAGGATCGGTGTTTCTGAAGGCACTCCCTTTTGCTTATCTTTTTCCTATTGTTAGGGGTGCTGGGCAATGCTCGCAGTGACCCTATGTTTGCCTTGGGTCAACCTAAGGTTGAAGTGTATCGTATATTTTTACGTTACCCTAAAAGGGACCTTTGGCCCATCAGCCTAGAGTTTCTATCCGCTGGGGTTCAGGAGAAGGAGAGGCAGAGGAAGGTGAGTCCTTTTCCCTCTTCCCTTTGTCTGACTCCTGCCAGCCATCCCTCTGCCCCACCCTTCGCCCCCTCAGGGAAAATGTTCCAAGCCATTTCCTACCTGATTTCACCAGGAGCTCCACACTGGCACAGAATTCTGCAAGCCCATCCCCTCTCACGGCGCAAGTATAGTTTCCAGAATCCGAGATCTTTGAATTGGAGATCCACAATGTGCCGTTCCCAATCTGGTACCATTCTGGAATAAGGCGCACTCGTCCGTGGAACTGGTCCCAGATCTTCTTCTCCGTCGAGTTAGCTTTCACAACAGGGCTCTTGTTCTCAATCTGCCAGATTAAAAGTATGTCTATCTTCTCGCGATAGGTGAAGATGCAGGGCAAAAAAGCATGGCTCCCCTCCTTGGCCATCACGCGGTCTTTGTTTTTCTTACAGGAAACTAAATCGAGAGCAAGTAACAAAGTCTGTTGAAGGCAATGGAAACACCACCCTCTCTCCCTCCCCCACCCCCCTCCCTCGCTGTCAACTGTGGCCTGGTTTGGGAACTCAACCCGGAGAAGCACTGGCATCACATGGGGGGTGGGGGTGGGAGGTGCGACTGGGTGACCCCATCAGAGAGGGGGTGACACCAAAATGATGAACAGTCTGTAAAATGTCTGTGCCGGGTTTCAGCAGAAATTTATTTCTTTTTATAAAGATACCCCCGTCGTTCGTTATAACAACGAAACCATTTCTCGCCAGCCCAGCTACATGGCCAAAACCCGACATTCATTTACTTTTTGAACCTTCTACTGCACTCCGGTCAGAGCTGTCATTATGACCCAATAGCAATGGCACTTTGAATCACGTGGTTCCATCTCCACTTGCCCATCAGCAAGTGCTGTTGTTTTTGTTGCTGCCGGAGTGTATGATGTTGCAGTTTAAAGGTGTAATTTTAATTTTGCTGGTTGTTTATCTCACTACAATCGCCGATACATTCAGTGATCTATGGGAATTACGATTAACATTACTGGTATAGGAGGAGGTCCATGGGGGTGGTGGGAGAGGGGGTGAGATCATGAGTTACCTCACTGGGTGACACCAGCCCTTGTGTTGCTACTGCTGAAAATGGAAACTTCTACTTCCCGGGGAGCCTGGGGAGATTTGGCTCATCCTTCAAACTTCTGCAGGGGCACCTTACGAAGCAGATTGGCTGCCCAGTTTGGGAATTCGAGGGCCCAAAGGCTCCGATGTACTCGGGCCATGTGCGGACTGCTGCTGGTGGCTTGAGGGTCTCACGGACAGCTGGCAACAGGCTCGAGACTAGCCAAAGGGGTCCCAGGTATTGGGTGCCCAGATGGGGAGAGGGTGCCAAGGGCAGGAGGGGTTCCCGAGGGATCTTGGGCACTGAAGGCTTCCTGATTGTGTACACTGCACAACACACAAAAATCTTATCCTCTTCACCCCCTCTCCTCTCCTCTCTCTTTATCCTTGCAGCATCCCCTTCCCTACTCTTCCTCTCCTCCTCACCTCCCCATTTTTCTCTCCATCCCTCTCTCTCTATCCCTCATGTGTGTGTGTGTGTGTGTGTGTGTGTGTGTGTGTGTGTGTGTGTGTGTGTGCATGCGGGACTCTCCTGCATTCTTTATCTCTCCTCTTTCTCTCTCTCTCTCTCTCTCTCTCTCTCTCTCTCTCACACACACAGCACACTCACACGCATGCACATGCACACACACACACACACACACACACACACACACATACCCCTATGTGCACACATGCACATCCACACACAAACATGTGCACATACGCACACACACACCGACTCACCCCAATGGATTGGCCCAGTGCCTCAACCAGTGGATCTCCAGAGACCAACAGGTTCAATTCCAACTTCTGGCGCTGTCTGTGTGGAGTTTGCATGCTCTCCCTGTGACCCCTCCTCACACTCCGGTTTCCACCCACATCTCCCCCATGGTAAATTGTCCCCAATCCACCCATGTGAGTGAAGGGGGTCATTTTCTGGACGGGAGGGCTGTGGGGTGTGGGGGGGGGGGCAAGTGACAGGACCACGGAGAGAATAAAATAGGGATTGGAATTTGTTGGTCAGTGCAGACTGGATGGGCCAAAGGGCCTTCCCCCAAACTTCATGACCTATTCATCCACAACAGGGGACTATGTCTTACCAGAGTGTGATCTGTCGAGCATCAAGGCAAAGCTGAGGGCCAAAAGCAGGCAACAAGAAGCCATCCTGGAGAAACAGAAGAAGAGATAACAGCCCTTAGACCCTGCATTCACATCAGCTCCTGTCCTAATTTAGTGTGGATATTCAGCATGGTAACAGGCCCTATCGGCCCACGAGCCCGTGCCATCCAATTGCACCCAATTGACCTACACCCCCTGGGATGCTTCGAACAGTGGGAGGAAACTGGAGCCCCCGGGGTTAGCCCCACACAGACACAGAGAGAATGTACAAGCTCCTTTCCCCCCTCACCCCGTTCTAGTCCTTCAACAAGAGCTGCAAATAACTGAGGGCATTGGTTTAAGGTGAGTGGAGGGTAAGTTTTTTTACACAGAGAGTGATGGGGGCCTGGTACAACAGTGGAGGTGGGACAATGGGGACATTTAAAGGACAGGAACAAGAATCAAAATTTTAAATTGAATCATTGCAGTGAACTGAGATTCACTGGTAGTGTGTTATACTGATGGCAGGTTCTGTCTCCCGGCTCTGCCCCCATCTACCCATACCTGCCTAAACCCTGAGCCCCTCTGAAGGCCACCATAAGGCCCTACCCTCAGTTATAAACTAATAAAAGCATATGCTCTCCCTCCAGCTGTGAGAGCTTTTATGCACGCAACAGTCACACAGCGTGGTAACAGGCCCTTCCAGCCCACGAGCCCGTGCCGCCCAAATACACCCAATTGACATACAACACCCCTTGTGGGAGTAAACCGAAGTCTCCCCGGGAGGAAACCCACTCAGACACGGGGAGAACATACAATCTCCTCACCGACAGCTCAGGATTTGAACCCCGGGTTGCTGGTGCAGTGACCGCTACGCCAACCTGATGGGTCACAGGCATGAGGGAGGAAAGGATTAGAGACTTTATGAGGGTTGGCACAACTTCATGGGCTGAAGGGCCTATTGAAGAGCCAGAGATGCTGGAGGAACCCGGTCGGTTTCGCAGCGTCGATGGGAGGTAAAGATGTTTCACTGACGTTTCAGACCTGAGTCCTTCCTCATAGTTTAGGTAAAAAGCAGGCAGGAACCTGAATTAAATGGCTGGGGTAGGAGGGAAGAATGGGCAGGGCTGGGGTGTAGGTCCACAGATAAATGGAGAGATTAATTGGGGGAGAGCTGGGAGAAAGGAGATGGGGAAGGGGGAGAGAGAAAGAGAGAGAGAGAGAGAGAGAGAGAGAGAGAGAGAGAGAGAGAGAGAGAGAGAGAGAGAGAGAGAGAGAGAGAGAGAGAGAGTGACAGACCAAAGAGAACAGGGCTTAATGGAAACTGGATAATTCCGGAGCAGGGCAGCAGACCAGTGAGGGGGATCTGCAGTTGTCAGAGCTGCACGGGCGGCAGGGCTGTTGGCAACGTGAGGAAAGAGAAGCAAAAGAGAGACTCTTCAGCTACACGAAGTGTCTGTGGATTCGACTTCTGTTCAATCCATCGGCCACCCAGGCTCCAGATCTGAACCCTCTTGACACTATCGGGAAGCCTGCAGCACCCTCTCGCACTTTGGTTCCGATACCCAGTCCCCTTCCCCTCCTCCCTTTCAGCCGGTTTCCAGCAGCCCAGCGTGAGACTCTCCACCACAGATGGATAATCTAAATTCTGTTACTTTTAATGTTAATGGGCTGAATATCCTGATTAAGAGAAAGAGAGTATTGGCCTATATTAAAAAATTAAAGGATGAAATGGCTTTTTTGCAGGAAATTCATTTGACTGATAAAGACCATCAAAAATTAAAAAGAGATTGGGTTGGGCAAGTTATATCATCCTCTTTTAATTCAAAAGCAAGACGGTTGCTATTTTGATTAATGAGAAATTTCCTTTTAAATTGGAATCAGTTTTTGAAGTGGCTGGTCGGATTTTGATTGTTTATTGTACAATATTTTTCTGACTTTAATGAATGTCTATGCTCCGAATACTGATGATGAACAATTTATGGTGGAGTCTTTTTTAAAATTTGAATCAGGATAAAATTATGGTAGGAGGTGATTTTAATTGTCATTTAGATCCATTATTGGACAAATCTCCTAAAATGGTAATTAAAACTGAGATGGCTAAACAGTTGATGGTACTAATGAAGGAGATTAATTTAGTAGATGTATGGAGAAAATTGAACCCTAAGGAAAAAGATTTTTCATTCTATTCATTTCATCATGATTCTTTCTCTCGAATAGGTTTGTTTTTAGTATCGGCGCAAGGTCGAATTTCTGAAGCTGTGTACAAACCTGATCATTCCTTGTTGTTAATTACTTGTACTGCTTCAGAGAGGGAGGAGAATGTTTATTGTTGCCGTTTTAATTCTTTCTTATTGAAAGATCCGGAATTTTATAAATTTATACGAGACCAAATTCAGAATTTTTTTGAAAATAAATGTAGGTTCAGTTGACTCTAAATTTGTTTTGTGGGACACTTCAGAAGGCTTATTTACAAGGAAAAATCATTAGTTATACAGCTAAAGTTAAGAAATGACAAATGGCTGAGGTTGATATGTTGGAGAAGGATATAGAGAGTTTGGAGATTTTGTTTTGATGGAAGACAAAAAAATATGATTAGTCAATTTGAAATTACAATATAATTTGTTACAAATGTATAAATTTGAAAAGCTTTTACAGAGGACTAGGCAGTGGTGTTATGAGTTGGGTGAGAGATCATAAAGTGTTAACAAGTGTTAATGGAACTGGGGTCTAGAGCAATAAATGCTATTTGGCATCATTCGAGGATTATGTATAAACCTCAAGAGATTAATGATGAGTTTCCTATGTTTTATGAGAAATTGTACATGTCTGAGGTAGTCCAAGATCAGGTAACTATTGGTGAATTTTTATCTGGCTTAACCTTGTCCTCTTTACATTATAAGGATGTAAAGGAATTGGATGCTGGTTTTACTGTTAAAGAATTAACAGATGCACTTCGATCTATGCCGGGTGGTATATCTCCAGGTGATGAGGGGGTTTACTTCTGAATTTTAGAAGGAATTTCATGATTTATTAGTCCCTTTGTTGATGGAGATTCTAGATCAAGTGGGGAAAACTGGGCCCTTTCTGTATTCTTTTTCTAAAGCAATTATCACTGTTATTCTTAAGAAGGATAGAGATCTTTTGAAGGCGGGATCTTATAGACCTATTTCTTTGCTAAATGTGGACTATAACTTATAGCTAATAAGTTGGCTAAATGCTTACCTGATTTGGTTCATGTAGATGAGGCAGGTTTTATCAAGAACCATGATTCAGCGGACAATGTGGTAAAGTTGATTTCTTTAATTAATATTTCTCGGTAGCAATCTGACCAAATGCTGGTCATCTCTTTGGATGCAAAAAAAGCCTTTGACAGAATGGAATGGAGTTTTTTTTTGTTTAAAGTCTTGGAAAAGTTTAATTTTGGGCCTCTTTTTACTGGTTGGATTAAGGCTTTGTATAAAAATCCCACTGCGAGAGTGATGTCTTTACCTTTTACATGATCTCGATTAACCAGACAGGGCTGCCCTTTGCCACCAGCTCTGTTTGCATTGGTTATTGAACCTTTGCTGCAGATGATTAGTCAGGTTAGTGCTATTAAAGGTATTAAGGTTAATTCTGATGAAAATAAGATAAATTTGTTTGCAGACGATGTTTTGATATATTTAACAAATCCTTTACAATTTTTGGAGATTTTACATAAATGTTTGGAACAGTATGGAGCGTTACCTGGACATAAAGTAAATTGGGAAAGAGTGAAATCATGCCTTTAGCTGATAGGGATTACTCGTCATGTAGACAAGTTGTGAAGTTTAAATGGTCTGATCATATTAAATATTTGGGTAGGAGGCAGCGGCCCCAGTCCGGGCACAAGGAAAGAAGCGGCGGCCCCGGCCCCGGTCCGGGCAGAGGGTAGGTGGCGGCGGCCCCGATCCAGGCAAGAGCGAAGGCGAGGCGGCGGCCCCGGCCTTGGTTGAGTGAGGCAGGCGGAGGCCCCGGTCCGGGCTGAAGCGAGGGGGAGGCGGTGACCCCGGCCTCAGCACAGCGAAGCAGGCGGAGGCCCCAGTCCGGGCAGAAAGAAGGAGGTGGCGGCCCCGGTCCGGGCACAGGGAAAGCAGCGGCAACCCCGGCCCCGGACTGGACAGTATGGTCCGACCTAGGAGGGGAGGCAGGCCCCTCCAGCCTGAGTAAGAAGCCTGCATAGGAGAAGGCCACTCCGATATAAAACCTACGACCCAAGGACCTCGCTGCCACATCCCAGCTTGCTTGGCCACAGCACACGAACCATGGGTGTAAAGGGTGGGGCCAGTACTGCGCACACTGCACTCCACCTAAAAGCTCCTTTGCGCAGGCCCGAGGACATGTCCACGTCCTCCCCCTCCACGTCCTCCCCCTCAAAAGATGCTTACAAACTCAAGCTAGCATGCTGGAACATCAGAACCATGCTAGACAAGGATGATAGCCACCAACCTGAACGTCGGTCTGCCTCATCGCACATGAACTCCTCAGACTTGACGTCAACATAGCCGCTCTCAGAGAAGTCCGCCTTGCAGATGTAGACAGCCACCAAGAACGCGGCGCAGGCTACACACTCTACTGGTCTGGCAAGCCTATGGATGAACGACGCCTATCTGGTGTAGGCTTCATGGTCAAGAACTCCATTGCCTCCAAACTCGAAAACCTCCCGACAGGCCACTCGGACCGGATCATGTCCATGCGACTCCCCCTTCAAAACAAGCGTCGCATCACCCTCATCAGTGTCTATGCTCCAACCCTCCAGGCGGAACCAGCAGAAAAGGACAAGTTCTACACTGACCTGCGCAACCTCATTCAACGCACCTCTACAGCTGACAAGGTTGTCATCCTTGGCGACTTCAACGCTCGCGTCGGCAAAGACTCAGAAACCTGGCCAGGAATCCTGGGCAAGCATGGTGTCGGCAAGTGCAACGACAATGGGCGCCTCCTGTTGGAGCTCTGCGCAGAACAGCGGCTTGTCATTACAAACACCCTTTTTCAGCAGAGGGACAGCCTGAAGACTACCTGGATGCATCCCCGATCCAAACACTGGCACCTCCTGGACTACGTCCTGGTGCAAGAAAGAGACAAACGAGATGTGCTCCACACCAGGGTCACGCCCACACTGACCACCGGCTGGTTCGCTGCAAGCTCAACCTTCATTTCAAGCCAAAGCCTAGGAACAGTAAAGCCCCCAGAAAGAGGTTCAATGTTCGAAACCTGCAGTCAGACGAAGTGAGAGGAAAGTTCCAGGCAAACCTCAAAGCAAAGCTCGAGGATGCAATCCGCCTCACGGACTCATCCCCTGAAACCCTCTGGGATCAGCTGAAGACTACCATACTGCAATCCACTGAAGAGGTACTGGGCTTCTCCTCCGGGAAAAACAAGGACTGGTTCGACGAAAGCAGCCAGGAAATCCAGGGGCTGCTGGCAAAGAAGCGAGCTGCCCACCAGGCTCACCTTACAAAGCCGTCCTGGCCAGAGAAAAAACAAGCCTTCCGTCGCGCATGCAGCCATCTTCATATAAGGCAATTGAACGACTGAAAAGTGGCAAAGCAGCAGGTATGGATGGAATCCCCCCAGAGGTCTGGAAGGCTGGCGGCAAAACTCTGCATGCCAAACTGCATGAGTTTTTCAAGCTCTGCTGGAACCAAAGAAAGTTGCCTCAGGACCTTCGTGATGCCATCATCATCACCCTGTACAAAAACAAAGGCAAGAAATCAGACTGCTCAAACTACAGGGGAATCACGCTGCTTTCCATAGCAGGCAAAATCTTTGCTAGGATTCTCCTAAATAAAATAATACCTAGTGTCGCCGAGAATGTTCTCCCAGAATCACAGTGTGGCTTTCGCACAAACAGAGGAACTACTGACATGGTCTTTGCCCTCAGACAGCTCCAAGAAAAGTGCAGAGAACAAAACAAAGGACTCTACATTACCTTTGTTGACATCACCTTTGTTGACCTCACCAAAGCATTCGACACCGTGAGCAGAAAAGGGCTTTGGCAAATACTAGAGCGCCTCGGATGCCCCCCAAAGTTCCTCAACATGGCTATCCAACTTCACGAAAACCAAGAAGGTCGGGTCAGATACAGCAATGAGCTCTCTGAACACTTCTCCATTAACAATGGCGTGAAGCAAGGCTGCGTTCTCGCACCAACCCTCTTTTCAATCTTCTTCAGCATGATGCTGAAACAAGCCATGAAAGAGCTCAACAATGAAGACGCTGTTTACATCCGGTACCGCACGGATGGCAGTCTCTTCAATCTGAGGTGCCTGCAAGCTCACACTAAGACATAAGAGCAACTTGTCCGTGAACTACTCTTTGCAGACGATGCCGCTTTAGTTGCCCATTCAGAGCCAGCTCTTCAGCGCTTTGCGGAAACTGCCAAAATGTTTGGCCTGGAAGTCAGCCTGAAGAAAACTGAGGTCCTCCATCAGCCAGCTCCCCACCATGACTACCAGTCCCCCCACATCTCCATCGGGCACACAAAACTCAAAACGGTCAACCAGTTTACCTATCTCGGCTGCACCATTTCATCGGATGCAAGGATCGACAGCGAGATAGACAACAGACTCGCCAAGGCAAATAGCGCCTTTGGAAGACTACACAAAAGAGTCTGGAAAAACAACCAACTGAAAAACCTCACAAAGATTAGCGTATACAGAGCTGTTGTCATACCCACACTCCTGTTCGGCTCTGAATCATGGGTCCTCTACCGGCATCACCTACGGCTCCTAGAACGCTTCCACCAGTGTTGTCTCCGCTCCATCCTCAACATTCATTGGTGCGACTTCATCCCTAACATCGAAGTACTCGAGATGGCAGAGGCCGACAGCATCGAATCCATGCTGCTGAAGATCCAACTGCGCTGGGTAGGTCATGTCTCCAGAATGGAGGACCATTGCCTCCCAAAGATCGTGTTATATGGCGAGCTCTCCACTGGCCACCATGACAGAGGTGCACCAAGGACTGCCTAAAAAATCTCTTGGTGTCTGCCACATTGACCACCGCCAGTGGGCTGATATCGCCTCAAACCGTGCATCTTTGCGCCTCAGATTTCGGCGGGCAGCAACCTCCTTTGAAGAAGACCGCAGAGCCCACCTCACTGACAAAAGACAAAGGAGGAAAAACCCAACACCCAACCCCAACCAACCAATTTTCCCCTGCAACTGCTGCAACCGTGTCTGCCTGTCCCGCATCGGACTTGTCAGCCGCAAACGAGCCTGCAGCTGACATGGACATTTATCCCTCCATAAATCTTCGTCTGCGAAGCCAAGCCAAAGAAAAGAAAGAATTATAATTATTTATTTGCATTGAATTTTTCACCCTTATTGACTAGAATTAAATGTGATGTGAATCGGTGGAAGGATTTACCTATAACATTGATGGGACGGGTGAATTGTATTAAAATGAATATCTTCCCCCAAATTCAATATTTATTCCAATCTATTCCATATAAGATTCCTCATAAATTTTTAAAAGATTTGAACACTTTGGTGAGAAAATTTCTGTGGAAAGACAAAATGGCGAGTGATTCACTACAGAAATTAACTTGGTCTACAACTTCCTAATTTCCAAAATTTTTATGAATCAGCTCAGGTTAAAATTCATTAATAGGATGTTTCAAGTGGACCCTGGTATGGGGTAATATTGAATTTTCCCAGATTGGAGAAAAGAGGACGATTGATTTATTTATCAATATAATTATTAAGTAATTATAATTTACTGGGGCTGAAAGACTTGATGGAGTTAAAGATTAACAAGAATAAAATTGTAGGTACTGAAGGTACAATTTCGGCTAAAACACCTTTGTTTCAAAATAAGCTTTTCCCTTTTACAGTTAATAATCAACTTTTGAAGTTATAGGAGCAAAAAGGAATTAAATTGATAGAAGATTGTTACGAGGCGGGTTATTTTTTTCCTTTCAAAGAATGAGAGAGAAATATGATGTACCTTTGAATTCTCTCTTTTCTTATTATCAAGTTAAAACTCTATTGTTAGATAATTTTGGACATACTTTGAGGCTTCCTAGAAGATCTAAATTTGAGATTTTCCTTACCGATGGTGGTAAAAATGTTTTATATCGGATATGTATACTTTATTGCGGGCTAAAATGCCCAAGCCAGATGTTGATAAAACTAGAGTGAAATGGGGAAAAAGATTTGGAAATATCTATTTCCCAAGATGATTGGAGATCGATATGTGAGGACAGTGTGACAGTGTAAAATTGTAAATGTAAGGTATAGATTGGTTTATACTTTATACTTGACTCCGAAGAAATTAAAGAAATTTAAATATGTTTCTTCCAATTTATTTTTGAGATGACACAAAGAAGTGGGAACTTTTTTTTACATTCAATTTGGTTATTTGAAACGGTTAAGGCTTTTTTGGAATAAAATTAAAGAATTTTTGGAAGTTATGTTTAAATTTAAAACTCCATTTGATCCTATTGGGTCCAAACATTGAGTTTGGAGTTAAAATTAGATAAGTTTCGAATTGCCTTAGCAGCAGCCAGGAAATGTCTTGCAGTTACATGGAATAATGAGACTAAATTGAATTTCCATCCCCCCCTCCCACCCAAAAGTAAGAAAAGGAAAGAAACACCTACCATTTAATATACAATAATATTAGCAAATACAATCATTAATTGTTATTAAAAATCACTAATTAGGAGGAGTGGATAAGATAGAAGAGGTGGACGGTGTTACAACCCCAAACCCCAGCAGCAATAAATATTCACCAAGACAAATGGTGACTTAAAAAAAGTTGCTTTAAATTATCTTTAAACATGCAAACAGGATCATACTTTAACTTACCACTATTGACTTAACTAACCTAATTTAACCCCCTTCTAATTCTAAGCGCATGTGTGTTCAGAATGCATGTGTAAGTTCAGAAAAGTTCTTGGATTCACAGGCCAATCTCACTTCTCACTCCTCCAAGTTCCCTTGTTGCAGGCAATTCTTATACTGTGCACAGATTTAATATTTATGAAGTTCACCAGGCTTTGGTGCTCGAAAGGTAAATGGTTACCGCTCAGGAAGGTTCTTGTTGGTTTTCCGAGAGAGATTCGTTATACGCTGGACACCCACAACTGCTTCCTTTTTTAATCAACCACTTCAATGTCTTGACTGTTACAGAGTTCTATGTTGTGTGGTTTTATGTTAAAAAGTGACAGTTTGCCTTTGAGAGCTAAGGTGAAGGTGGACTGCAGAGAGTGAGAGAGAGTGGGAGACGGACTGGGCATGTGCAAAAGATAATCTAGAGATTTCTAGACTTGGAAGACAAGCCACGGTTGGGTGTGGTTGTAAAATGAAAGGAAACCCAAGCAGGAGTCTTTGTCTGGGAGGCAGTTTGGAATGTTGGGCATTTTAAAAGGGATGAAGATTCTGAAGGCAGCCGGAAGGATCTGGCCCAAGCCCTTGTTCTTCTCCCTGTGAGCCACACAAGAAGACCACTTTGAATTTTGTGCACTCTCTCTCTCTAAAAGATCTTTTGGCTTCAGTTTACCAAACAAACTGAATTTTGTTTACGATCTTCACTTCGATTGTAATCAAAGTTTTGTGAGTCTTATGTGTTTTGTGTCTAAGTTTTTACTGTGGGCTGGTTGGAAATGTAACAGACTTTGATTACATGTTATATTTAGGCTGGGGAATTTATTAGTTTTACATTGTTATAGAAATTTGTATATTAACCAGTGGGCATTGTTATAAATGGGGGGAATTTGAATTAAAGTTTGAAGATGAAATTTTGTTAATAAAGTAATTGTTCATCTTTACCCCTGTGTGATATGTTTTCTTTATGGTTGTTGGTTTGATCTTGTAATATGCCAAAGAAACTCTCCTCCTCAGGGTTCTCCAGATAATAACCTCTTTCTTTCAGGTCACTACAGAGTTCCTTTTTGTTTCCCTTATTTCAAGTGAAACATTAGACAGCCAGTCCTTTCCTCTTGCCTGAACCACAAGGACTTTGACCAGGCTGAACTACCTGTCTTCAAAATGGGGGTTTCCACAAGCTTGCCAGCTTGTCCTCTTCCAGCCCCAGCTACTGTTGCTGACTTTAAAACTGTAGAACTGATCTCTCTCTCTCTCTGAAAAAAGCCTGTTTGACTCTCTCTGCTTGCAAAACCACATGACCTACTTAGAACAGCAAGTTCCCTTCAAGGCAGAATGTGGCTCCGACAAGTTCTCTCACCTGTTGCCTTTTGTAAACATTCCATTAGTTAAGTCTCTTGGGCACTCTCCAAAGCTTTTGCAAAAGATCCGGAGCCCCGACGTGTCTAGCATGAGCAGAGCTCCAGCATTTTAAATAAGATCTGTTTTAAAGTGTTTGTATGTGACTTACTTGAACAAACCCTGCCCCAATTTATCTCCCAAAAACATATCTATATTCTGTCACAATGGAAAGTTATCCATAATATCCACAGATTATTTCCAAATACTATCAAAATTTTCAACTCGATTCCTTAAACTATACATAATTTTTTTACCAAAGGTGTACAATTTCACATCTCATTATACCATCTACTTAATAACACTTCTCTATCATCTTTCCATGGTATTGCTATACATTTCTTTACAGTTGCTATTGCAAGACTTAAAAAGTTTTCTTGGTATTGGTCCAATTTCAATTTTATATCCTTTTCATAAATATCTCCAAGTAAAAATAATCTTGGATTCTTTATCTTCATAGCTTGCCCTAATAATAAACTCAGTTGTTATCAGAAGGAAGCAATTTTGAATATGTGATTACAGACACAATGATAATTAAAAGATTTATAACAAACATGTACATCAAACTGTAAGTGAAAGTGAAAGAGAATGAGGAAACAAGCTGTAAACCCAAACAAAAGTGGGAACAAGATCTAAACATAAAGATAAAGAATGAAACATGGGAAAAGCTATGCTCTGGAACTATGAGAAATACAATAAACATGAGATTATGCATGATACAATATAAATGGTTACACAGGCTATACACCACGCCCCAAAAGTTAAATAAATGGGACCCAACAGTATCAGACAGATGTTTTTGCTGTAAGAAGGAAACGGGAACAACAGTACATGCAATTTGGGCATGTGAGAAAGTGGAAAAGTTTTGGGAAGATCTAAATCAAGTATTAAATAAAATCACAAAAAGCAACATACCAAAAAATCCAGAGATCTTTCTTCTAAGTAATATAAGAAGTAAAGAACTTGTACTCGATTTGGATGGAGCACAGAAAAGATTTATTATGATAGCCTTAGCTGTAGCAAAAAAATGTATTATGTCAACCTGGAAATCAGAAGAGAGCCTGAGAATACAGCAATGGTACATAGAAATGAATAAATGTATTCCATTGGAAAAAAAACATATAATTTAAGAAATAACATCACAGTATTCGAACAAATTTGGGAATCATACATGGAACACTAAAGAGAAGTCCTACCATGGACCTCCACCCCATAAAATGACAGAAGGAGAAGAAGACGAAATGAACTGACCCAGTGTGTAAAAGTAGATGACACAATTTTCTTGTTTAGTTTCATTGTGTGATGACCTTGTTTAATGGGTTTATTGTATTGTATATGTTGAATGTTGAGTGGTGGGGAGGGGGGGGTGAAGGAGGGAGGTAAGGGAGGGGGGAAAAGGGGAGAAAATGACACTCTGTATATTCAAGAGGGAAATGTTTATGTGTATTTTGGTCAATATGGTTCATAGTGTGAAAAATTTAAAAATTTTTAAAAAATAATAAACTCAGTTCATTTCAAAACCTTTCCACTTTTTCACAAGACCACACTGAATGCAAAAAAGTCCCTATTTTTTTCACACATCGAAAACACTTCTTTGAATAATTAGGATTAAGTCCATTTAACTTATGTGGAGTTTAATACAATTGATGAAGAAAGTGATATTGAACCATTTGATATCTAGCATTTACTGTATTCGTGACACTTTCATTACATTATTTTGACCAAATCTCCTCCTGAATTTGTATTTTTAAATATTTCTCCCATCGGATTTTTGATTAATATAAATCTTTACTGTCTTTTATAATTTTATATGCATATTAGCAATAAATTTCTTAACAACAAATGTATCTGTTATTATATCTTAAAATTAACTTTGTTGTCAAATTTGCTCCCAGTCTCTTTTTCAAATACATTTTTAATTGATAATATACAAAAATTGTATTATTACGTATATTGTATTTATCTTTTAATTGATCAATAGTTAAGAAAAAAGATCCAAAGAAGCAATCTTTTATTCTCTGTAAACCTTTATGATACCAATTATCAAAGTAAAACGAAGACATTGATTTTGTTTGAACAACATTTTTGGTAATTGATCATTTTTAATTCCTCTCTCAATATGAATTCTATTCCAGATGTTTAAAATATGTTTCAATGCAGAAAAATCTTTAAGTCCTTTAAACGACTCACTATTCCATGATACAAAATTAACTCCGGAATAGTCTCGTCGGTTTTATTCATCTCTATTTGAATCCAAGCTGGTTTTTCAGCCTGTTGATAACAGGATGGTAAAATATGTATTGAATTTTATTTTGAATGCATGACTTATTATTGATTATAAATGAAATTTTCAAAAAAGAAAAATATACATATAGGATATAATGAGTCTAAAGACATCTTACTCCATCCTGGTAAGTCCTTGTCACTAGATCTCAGGGATCTTTTCCACTGGGACCCTCCCCCCAGGAATTAACTGAGAATTTACTGGAACAGACTACAGCGGAAAAGCAATGAGCGTCCCAGTTAAGGGCAGCCCAACAGAAACAGCACAAAGGCCTTCTGATCCCAGGGCACTGCCCGGCCGATTCACTGGGAAAGGGGTTTTAAGGGTGGAGAGAGAAACGACTGTATGTGTGTGCCACATTTCATCTGGTTGTATAAGTAGAATCAGGAGGTTACATAGATAATAAATATTCACAGTTATCCTGTTGCCAACAAAATCGCCCGATACTGCATTTTGTGAACATTTCTCTGCTCACAGACAGAGCATATCCAGAAAGTCGGGAGGCCGGCTGAGAAAGCGATGGAGAATTTGCCCTTTGAGTCAGCTACGAGGCTCGACATGAAATTTCCCCAAAATCTAGCCTCAGCAGCCAGGAATGTGGGAGGGGCCAGTTGGAAAATTGTGGGGGGGGGGGGGGGGTCGTTCCTCCAATTTGGCAGCGGTCTCCGTGCAACAGTACCCAAAGTCATGAGCAGATGTATCAGTGTGGGAGTACGACGTGGAACTGCAATGGTTAGCTACTGCGAGATCCCTGTCACTGGTGCGGATGGAGCAAAGGTGCTCAGCGAAGTGACCTCCCAATCTGCGTCCAGTCTCTCTGATGTGGAGGTGGCCGTGACGGCAGCACCGGAGGCGGTAAGTCAAGTGTTGCTTCACTTGAAGGAGCCTATTTGTGGGCTCTAAATGTCTCCATTTGTACTAGCCTCCACCACCACCCCTGGCAAGGCATTCCAGGCACCCACCACTCTCTGTGTAAAGAACTTACCCATGACGTTTCTGTGGTGATACACCACTAGCCAACTGCAGGGGTCAATCTCTGTACTTGCAGGAAGATCACCGGAGGACAGACCACACCTGGCCGGCTGTCAATCAGCCGACCTGAATGGACCTAACTCCACCCAGCCGGCTGTCAATCAACCGCCCGGGATATAATCGTGAGCCAGCCCCTACCGAGGCAGTCTCTCAGGAGTCACCAGTACAACTACCACTGTAGCAGAGAATTTTAACTGAATAAAGCCTGTTGTACAGTCTTTTTCGAGTTTTGTGTCTGCTCACTGCTACAGCCGTGCATCACAAACTTTCACTTTGATGTTTGCTATTCCCGCCCGTAAAAAAAGGAGCTGGCTGTCCACCTTGTCTATTGTCATGTATTATTACACAAAACTGCCATAAGGCAGACAAAAAGTCACTGTTACATGTTGCCCGGCGCCCCTGTCAGTACAAGAGAAAGAGAGTCTCTTCAGAGACACTGGGTGTCCGTGGATTCGCCTCCAGTGTTCGCTGTCCACCCTAACCAAGCCTCTTAAACATTAACTCATTGTTCATTGCACCAAAGCCCCTGGTCTGTCAACCTTGCCTCATAAGACACAAGTCCCTTTTCCACTGGCATCCTGCCCCAGGAATTAACGGGGAATTTACTGGAACAGGGTCCAGTGGGAAAGGGGTACTGTCCAAACGCCGATGTCAAATGACATAATTTCATGCCGGGGAGTAACCCCATATCCCCATCATTTGCCGACGCCAGCGTGCTGATAAAACCAGTGGAAAAGGGGCAGCAGAGAGCCCCCCTCCCCCTGTTTCCGATTGAAGGGCGAACACCCTGATCCCCGGGGACAAGCTGCGTTTAGGGGAAAAGCAGCCAGTGTCCCAGTTAAGGGCGGCCCAGCAGAAATGGCACAAGGGGCTTCCAATCCTAGGGTGTTGCCTGGCTGCCTCACTGGGATGCCAGTGGGAGAGGGCCTTAAGTGTAGAGAGAGAAAAGATGATAATCATCTGGTTGTATAAATACAATCAGGAAGTAATATACGTGGGATAAATAGTCATAGTTACCCTTCTGCCAACAAAATCGAACGAAACAGCGAACATTGCTCTACTCACACACAGGAGGTATCCAGAAAGTCGGTAGGCCGTTTGAGAAAACAATGGAGAATCTTCCCTTTGTGTCAGCTCGAGGCGAAATCTGCCCTAACTCTAGTCGCTGCAGTCAGGCATGTGGGAAGACTGTTCATGTGATGAGGTCAGAGCAACACACGGGAACCTTATTTTCTTTGAAACGATTTGCGGAATGAGAGAGGAAATTTCTGACTCACCCAGCAGGAGTGGAGAAGCCTGGTATTCATAAACTTTTGTGCAGGGGGAAAATAAATCACAGATGTCTGAAGACAAAAGAATTTTACTCAATTTCTTCTAGATCTAAATCTTTACTTCCTCACACCCCGTAACCCTCTACTTTTTCTTTCAAGTGCGTGTCCAAGTGTCTTAAAAATGTAAGACATGAAAGCCTGCAGACATCACAGTTGAAGAAAAAACACAAAATGCTGTTGAAACTCAGCAGGTCAAACAGCAAAAGTTAAAACATGAAGAGCTCGAGCCCTTCATCATGGAAAATTTTGGCAGGGCTCCAAATATAAGAGATGGGGGGGTAGAGGAGGGGTGGTCACAAAGCCAGGAGGTGATAGGTGGAGAAGGGAGGGAGGGGGGCAGCAGCGATCCCGAGGGTGGGGGAAGAGATGGCCGGGGGAAGGGAGGGAGGAGAACTGAAAATGAGAATGGAGGAGGGAGGAGAGTGGGCCGGCAGAATCCGGGGAAGCCGCTGTTAATGGAGAGGAGCCAGACAGGAAAACCAGGGAGGGGGATCATTCCTCCAATTTGTGGGTGGTCCCGCTGGGACACGAGGCCATGGGCAGACATGTGAGTGTGGGAGTGCGATGCGGAACTGCAATGGTCGGCGGTTGCGAGATCCCTGCCAGTGGTGCAGACGGGTGAAGGTGCTCAGCGAAGTGGCCTCCCGATCTGCGCCCAGTCTCTCCAATGTGGAGACAGCCACAGCGGGAGCACTGGAGGCAGTAAGTAGTCCTGCAGGCATACATGTGAAGTGTTGCTTCACTTGAAGGGACCTTTTTGGGGCCCTAAATGTCCCTATTTGTGCCAGCCTCCACCACCACCCCTGGCAAGGCATTCCAGGTGCCCACCACTCTTTGTGTAAAGAACTTACCCCTGACGCTTCCCCTAAACTTTCGTTTTGGTGTTTGCTACTCCCGCCCGTGAAAAAGGAGCTGGCTGTCCACCTTGTTTATTGTCGTAATATTACACACAACAGCCATAGGGCAGACAAAGAGTCGCTGTTACGTGTTGCCTGGCGCCCTTGTCAGTACAAGAGAAAGACAATCCCTTCAGAGACACTGAGTGTCCGTGGATTCGCCTCCAGTGCTCACTGTCCACCCTAACCAAGCCTCTTAATCTGGAGACCTCTATTAACTCATAGTTCAGTGTTCCAAAGCCCCTGCTCTGTTAACTTTACCTCTTAAACATGAGCCCCTCTTCCACTTGGAATTTACAGGGACAGGGTCCAGTGGGAAAGGGACATTGTCCAAAAGCCGGAGTCAAATGACGTCATTTCATGCCGGGGATTAACTCCCTACTCCTATCCGCAGCATTTGCTGACACCAACGTGCTTATAAAACCATTGGAAACGGGGCAGGAGAAAGCCCCCCCATTTCCGGTTGAAGGTTGAACATCCTAATCCCTGTTAAGTGTGGCCCAGCGGAAATGGCACAAGGGGCTTCCGATCCCGGGACATTGCCCGACCGCTTCACTGGCAGCCTGTGGGGCAAGGGGCCGTGTTCTCCAACCCAGCAGCGTCTTAGGTCGGAAAGAAACTAGTCTGGTTTCCTCAATGGTGAAGTCTGAAACCAGAAGCCACAAGTTTCAGGGGAGAGGGAGGAAACTTGTTAAAGATCGGGGCAGAAAGAGTGACAGACTTTCAGAGGCCTCTTGTGACAGAGTATATTGAGTTGTTTGAGAGATAAATGGGGAAAGGTTTGTTGGAGCAGGTCACACACAAACACTTTAAAACACAGATTTTTTGCAGGAGCTTTTGCAAAAGGCTCAGACTCAGGATGGACTGTTTGCAAAAGACAATAAATGTAACAACAGGCAGGGCCGCATTGTCTGAAAAACAGAACTTGCTGTTTGGAGAGTTATGTGATCTTTGCAGACAGAGAGGAGAGAAAGAAGCAGGCTTTGCTCTCAGAGAGGAGGGAGTGAGAAAGAGAGAGAGAGAAAGGAGAGGGACAAGCGGCAAGCTTTGGAAGATGGTCTGGTCAAAGGAGAGGAATGGCTGTCTGGTGTTTCCCTTAGAATAGGAGAAACAGAAAAGAACTCTGCTGTGACCTGAAAGAAAGAGGTTATCATCTGGAGAACCATGAAAGGGGGCAAGCTTCGTCAGCAAGACACTGGAGTGGCTGTTCTGGAACGAGAAAATTCTCTCTCTGAAAACCAACAAGAACCCTCCTTAGTGGTAACCATTTACCTGTTAAGCACCAAAGCCTGGTGAACTTTATTAATACTAACTTCTGTGCACAGTACAAGAATGTTCTGCAACCAGTGAGATTCAGCTGTGAACCAAAGAACTTTGCTGAACTTACACACACGTGCGCTTAGAATTAGAAGGGGGTTAAGTGAGTCAAAAGAGAGGTTAAAGTTTGATTCTATTTTCATGTTCAAAGATAATTAAAAGCAACTTTTGTTTAAGTAAACCTTTGTTGTGGTGCATGTCTATTGCTGCTGGGGGTTTGGGGACCTCGTAACACTCTGGACATGTACTTGAAGATGCAGGGCATGGAGGATAGCAGGAACATAATATGTGACCCTCTGCCGCACTCCTCTGTGACGAGAGTAAGAGGCGGAGCTTGTGACGCAGATCTCTCTCTGTTAGAGGAAGGGGGATTGGAACCGGTCCAATACACCCTGACTGTAACGAGGAAGGATTCCGGGAAGAGAAAAGAGAAGATTTGTCACTCAGGCCACTGAGTTGGCATGACACCGGGGCCACGAGTCCTGTTTGCTTAACCCATTTATGAGGAAAGCTGTCCCATGTCTCATTAATAAATGAGATCACTCAGCGTCAAAGCTAAAAGATCAGCAGACACTGTGGTTTAACTAAAAACATGATGCTGGAGAAAAACAGCAGGTCAAACAGTGTCCTTTACGTGGCAAAGGCAAAGATACATCCCCGACGTTTCAGGCTTGAGCCTTTCATCAAGGTGTGGATAAAATGTTGGCAGGCACCCACAAATTGAAGGAACAACATCTGATTTTCCGTCTGGGCGCTCTCCAGCCAGACGGCATTGGCATCAACCTCTGGTTTCTGCTAACCTGCTCCCCTCTTCCCCACCCTTTCCAGTTCTCCTCCCCCCTCCCCCAGCCATCCCTCCACCCTCGACCACTGTTGTCCCCTCTCTCCCTTCTCCACCTATCACCTCCTGCCTTTGCAAGCACCCTTCTCCCCCAACACACCTCCCCCCACCCCCGTCCAAAGGAACACCTCACACTAACCATCCAAGACACTCACATCTATGAAACAAAATGTATTGGTATACGTGAACACAAGTCCTCCTTGGTGTACTGTCTGTCTATATGAGACGTGTCTCTGGTTGTGCACCTGTGTGTTTAGCACCAAATTTGAGAATATCCGAAACAGGGGCAGAGCCGGCCATTCAACCCATCAAGCCAGCATCACCATTCACGGAGATCATGGCTAATCTGATTATCATCTCCACTGACCTGCCTTTTCCCAAGATTCCTTAATTCCCCGATAGTCATGTTGGCAAGAGTAGCAGGTTCGGCAAGTTCACAGAGTGACAAGTGTGGACACGAGTGTTACAATCACATGTAACTTTTATTAATGCATAGGAAACAAATGGGAGAACATTAAACGTTCGTGCTCAATCATTATTTCACTTAAACAACAGAGATTCACCTCGGACTTTGGTTGGACTGTGACAATGGTGAGCCTATACTCGACCTGCTCACACACTAAAAACGGGGGCTCTTACACCCTCCTGGTTCCCTGCACCAACAGGGGGCATGGGTCTCTGAAAGTATTGATCTATCGCAGCTCTACGGATCAGCTTCAGTGTAATGCACACCTTACCCGCGACGCTTCCAGCAACATCCACAGAAGTGACTTGGCGTGGACGAAGTCCGGGGCTTGGTCCTCGAGGCAGAGAGAAAGAATGTGCTGTGCATCGGTGTTATAGACAGTTCTGATCTGGACACCTGGCCAAATAAGGCCCAAGGTGATTTAAATTAGCCAATGGGCGGCCGGAATCCAACCTTGATTGACAGGTCATGTGTCTTCCGAATAAGTTCCAGATGAGGAGGACACGGGACCACCCGCAATCCACACATTCCAGACAGGCAGGGAGGCCACATTTTCTCCACACACACCTTACTATGTAAAAATCTACCCAGCCTTGTCTTAAAGGCTGAAGGACTCAAGCTGAAGAACTGGGTATGAAGTAAAAGAGGAACATCCGCAGATACCATGGTTGAAGTAAAAACATAAATGCTGGAGAAACCCGGCTGGTCAAACTGCATCCTTTATGTAGCAAAGATAAAGATACAGATCTGACGTTTCGGGCTTGAGCCTTTCATCAAGGTGTTGATAAAATGTTGGCAGGCGCCCAAACAAAATGGTAGAGGGGAGGGGGCCAGGGGGATGAGCACAGTCCCACAGGCAGGCGGTAATAGGTGGAGAAAGAGGGAGGGCACAGCAGCAATCGGGGGAGGGGGAACGGCTCTGTGAATGAAGAAGGGGGAGTGGAGAGTTGAAGGAAAGGAGACGGAGGGACGGGGGAGAGAGGGAGAATGGGAAGCGGGCTAGCAGAAACCGGGAGGTCCATGTTAATGCCGTCTGGCTGGAACCCCAACTCCAACCAGCTGTAGCATATAACAATTACAGCACAGGAACAGACCACCTCTTCCCTTCCAGATGGTGAAGAAGTGCTCTTGGCCATTAGCAGAAATTAAGGCAGAAATTGACAGGTTCTCGATTAGCCAGGGGACCAAAGGTTATGGGGAGAAGGCCAGGCAGTGGGGTTGAGTGGGGAAATGGATCAGCTCATGATTGACTTGATGGGCTGAATGGTCTATTTTTGGCTCTTATGGATTATGGCCATGGTTCATTGGTCTCTGTTCCACACTATCTGCTTCATGCTTTTTATTTCATTTTTGATAGAATGTGTTTGGCTGAGAAAGTATCACCAGATATGACTGGTGCTTTCACAGAAGTTAACCACATTGTCCGGTCTCGAGAACAATCAAATGTCTGTGGTCTGTGGAGATTTCCCGAAATTGGCAGAAGAGGGTTTGTTTTCCTTCCACTGTGATCTCAACGTTCGACCAAGCTTTTAGCGCCCATCCCAATCGCCCCTCGATGAGGTGAGGGAGGGGGCTGCAGGGGTTCAGACCCCAATGGCAGTGAAAAGCCGGAGGAGGGGGCACTCCGATTGGACATACCCTAATCCATCACCCCCCCCCCGCCCCCACCCCCCTCCAGCTCCTGCACCACCCCAATTCGTCCTTTCACACCCTGGAGACGGGGCCCAGTGCAGGCTCTGGGGGAGGGGGGGAGGGAGGGTGTTTGGAAGTAGAGATTGGTGGGTTTCAGGGAGGAAGGGTTTGTAGGGAGGATGGGACAGAAGGAGCGTTTGGAGGCAGGGAAGTTTTATGGGGAGGTACGTGGGGAGGGACGGCTTTGTCCTGGGACAGTTTCGATCATCTCAGGAATCATTGGGAGCCCCTACTGACACAGGCAGGAGGGGACTGTGTGGGACCCGTCTCCCAGTGAGGGTCAGTGTGTGTGAGACATAGAAATATAGAAGATAGGAGCAGGAATAGGTCATTCAGCCCTTCGAGCCTACTCTGCCATTCAATGAGATAATGGCTGATCTTAAAGTTCAGTACCATGTCCCCGCCTTCTCTCCGTAACCCCTAATTCCCTTATACTGAAGAAATATATCTAATTTCCTCTTAAATAGGCCTCTACTGGTCTCTGTGGCAATGAATTCCACAGATTCACCACCCTCTGGGTAAAGAAATTTCTCCTCATCTCGGTTCTAAATGGTTTGCCTATTATCCTCGAATCATGGCCCCGGGTTCTGGACTCCCCCACCATTGGATACATCCCTTCCGCATCCATTCTGTTCAGTCCTGCCAGAATTTTATATGTCTCTATGAGATCCCCTCTCAATCTTCTAAACTCGAACGAGTACAATCCCAAATTGCGCAATCTTTCCTCATAAGTTATTCCTGCCATTCCAGGTATCAGCTTGGTGAATCGCCTTTGCACTCCCTCCATTGCAAGAACATCCTTCCTCAGATAAGACGACCAAAACTGCACACAATACTCCAGGTGTGGTCTCACCAAGGCTCTGTACAGCTGCAGTAAGGTATCCTTATTCCTATACTCAAACCCTCTTGATATGAAGGCCAACATACCATTTGCCTTTTTAACCGCCTGCTGTACCTGCATGCTCGCCTTCAGTGACTGGTGCACAAGAACCCCTAGGTCTCTCTGCACTTCCCCATCTCCCAATCTATTGCCATTCAAATAGTAATCTGCCCTCCGGTTTATATTACCAAAGTGGATAACCTCACATTTATCCACATTGTAGTGCATTTGCCGTGTAGCTGCCCAGTCCCCCAATTTATCCAAATCACACTGGAGCTTCCTGACCCCCTCTTCAGTGCACATAACCCCTCCTAGCTTAGTGTCGTCTGCAAATTTGGAGATATTACATCCAATCCCCTCATCTAGATCATTAATGTAAATTATGAACAGTTGGGGTCCCAGTACAGATCCCTGTGGCACCCCACTGGTCACCGCCTGCCACTCAGAAAATGAGCCGTTTCTCCCAACTCTCTGTCTTCTATCTGCCAGCCAGTTCTCAATCCACATCAATACCTTTCCCCCAATCCCATGAGCCTTGATTTTGCATGCCAGTCGTTTATGTGGGACCTTATCGAAGGCCTTTTGGAAATCCAGGTACATCACATCTACTGGCTCTCCCCCATCTATTTTACCTGTCACCATCTCAAAGAATTGCAATAGATTTGTCAAGTATGATTTACCTTTTGTAAATCCATGTTGACTGTCCGATCCCTTCTCTGCTAGTCATATGCTCCGCTATTACATCCTTAATAATGGATTCCATCATTTTGCCCACTAGTGATGTAAAGCTCACTGGCCTATAATTCCCCGCTTTTTCTCTGCCCCCCTTTTTAAATAGTGGGGTAACATTAGCTACCCTCCAATCCATGGGTATTGATCCTGAGTCTATCGAGTTCTGGAAAATAATTCTTAAAGCATCTGCTATCTGAATGTCCACTTCTTTAATTACCCTAGGATGTAGGCCCTTGGGATTTATCGGCCTTCAATCCCTTCAATTTCCCCAAGACCATGTCCTTAGAGATACTGATTTCTTTCAACTCCTCTCTTGCATTAGTCTCTATGTTTCCCAACATCCTTAGGAGGTTATTTGTATCCTCTCTTGTGAAAACAGAATTAAAGTAAGAATTTAATTGGATTGCCATTTCCTTATTCCCCATTATATATTCCCCTGATTCTGACGGCAAGGGACCTACTCTGGATTTCACCAATCTTTTCCTCTTGACATATCTATAAAAGCTTTTGCAGTTGGTTTTTATGTTTGCCACAAGCTTACTTTCGTAATTTATTTTTGCTCTCTTGATTAATCCCTTTGTCCTCCTTTGCTGCATCTTGAACTGTTCCCAGTCTTCAGGTTTGGTACTTTTTTTGGCCAGTTGATATGCTCTCTCTTTGGATCTAATGCTGTCTCTAATTTCCCTTGTTATCCATGGTTGAATCACCTCTTTAGGTTTATTTTTATGCCAAACGATTTCTGCAATTCTTCCATTAGATCTTTGAATGCTTTCCATTGTCTATCCACCGTCAACCCCCCCATAAACACCACCCAATCAATCTTACTCAACTCCCGTCTCATATGATCATAATTTCCTTTATTTAAATTCAGGACCTTAGTCTCGGTTTTAATTTCTTCACTCTCCATGTCGAGTGAGAATTCGATCATATTGTGATCGCTCCTATTCAAAGGGCCTCTTACAACAAGATTGCTGATTAGCCCCTTTTCATTGCATAATACCCATTCTAAAATGGCCTGCTCCCGAGTTGGTTCCTCGACATATTGGTCTAGATAACCGTCACGTAAACATTCAAGGAATTCCTCCTCCTCAGTATTTTTATTAATTTGGCTAGTCCAATCTATATGTAAATTAAAGTCTCCCATGATGACAGCTGTTTCCTTATTGCACACTTCTCTAATTTCTCTTTTTATGCCTTCCCTCACCTCTACATTACTATTTGGAGGCCTATATACCAACCCCACTAACGTTTTCCGCCCCTTGCTATTCCTCAGTTCTACCCATATAGATTCTGCATCTTCCGAGTTAATATCCTTCCTGTCAATCATGTCGGTCCCTTCATCAAAGCTTCCCCACCCCCTTTTATTTCTTGTCGATCCCTCCTAAATATTGTATACCCCGGGATGTTAAGTTCCCAGGCTTGCCCACCTTGCAGCCATGTTTCTGTAATCCCAATCAAATCATATTTGTTTATCTCAGTTTCCACAGCTAATTCATCTACCTTGTTCCAAATGCTTCTTGCATTAAGATATAAAGCCTTCAGATTTGCTTTTTTCACCCTCCTTGCTCTTTCTGATTTTTTACTTTCGCTGCCTAACCTAACTTTTCCTGTTTTATCTTTCCTGTCCTTTGCCCTATTATACAGGTTTCCAACCCC
This sequence comes from Narcine bancroftii, assembly GCF_036971445.1. Classification (NCBI taxonomy): domain Eukaryota; kingdom Metazoa; phylum Chordata; class Chondrichthyes; order Torpediniformes; family Narcinidae; genus Narcine; species Narcine bancroftii. The sequence continues at coordinate 196,414,522 of NC_091470.1, read as the reverse complement.
CCGCCAAATTAGTTTAAACTGCATCCGACGGCTGCACCAAACCTAGCTGCCAATATATTGACCCCTTTTGGGTTTAGGTGTAACCCATCCTTCTTGTAAAGGTCACGCCTTCCCCAAAAGAGATCCCAATTGTCCAAGAAGCCAAAACCCTGTCTTTTACACCAGCCCCTCAGCCACACATTCATTTGTCTCAACCTTCCATTTTTGTCCTCAGTTGCACTTGGCACAGGTAGCAATCCAGAGATCACCACCCTGGTGGTCCTGTTTCTTAGCTTCTGTCCTAGCTCCTCCCTCTTTTTATCTATGTCATTGGTACCCACATGTTCCAAGACTGCTTGTCCTCTCCTTTCAGAATACTCTGGACCCGATTTGAGATATCCTGTATCCTTGCACCAGGGAGACAGCACACCATGCGGGTATTCCTACCTTGCTCACAGAATCTCTGGTCTGTACCTCTGACAATGGAGTCCCCAATGACCACTGCATTCCTTCTTACCTTTTGTACCAGGCTCAGTGCCATCGACCTGATCACTGCAGCCAGCTTCTGTCAGGTCATCTCCCTCAACAGCATCCAACACAATATACCTGTTGCTGAGAGGAGTAGTCACAGGTGTGCTCTCCATTTTATAGGCATTTTTCTTCCCTCCCCTGACAGTTACCTGACACATCAGGTCTCGGGGTAACTATCTCCCTGAAAGTTGAATCTATTAACTCCTCACTCTCCCTTACCCATCCCCCAGTGAGGGTCAGGGTGTGTGGGGCCTGTCCTCCAGTGAGGGTCAGTGTGTGTGGGTCCCATCCCCCAGTGAGGGTCAGTGTGGGTCGTGTCCCCCAGTGTGGGATCCGTCCGTCAGTGAGGGTCAGTGTGTGTGAGACTCGTCCCTCAATGCAGATCTGTGAATGTGGGTCCCATCCCACAGTGAAGGTCAGGGTGTGTGGGGCCTGTCTCCAGTGAGGGTCAGCGTCTGTGGGGCCTGTCCACCAGTGAGGGTCAGGGTGTGTGTGGCCTGTCCCCCAGTGAGCGTCAGCGTGTGTGGGGCCAGATCCCAGTGAGGGTCAATATGTGTGGGGCCTGACCCCCAGTGAGGGTCAGTGTGTGGCAGACAGAGAGTCGCCACTTCGTCCAGTGTCCCTCACAGCACCTGAGGCTCCTAGGCGGTCTCCCAACCGAGTACTGAGCCTGCTTAGCTTCTGAGATCAGACAACCCTTGGCATATTCGGGCTACATACAGTAGTATAAATAAAACTACGATTGTAATTTAGTTATAGTACGTCTGCTCTCAAGATGGCGACGCCTGTGCTAGGCAGTGTACTATGAGGGGTCACAGACAGCTGGGGAGCAGTGGATTGGTACAGGGCATCAGAAAATGGGGAGATCAGTCCTGCCCTCTATCCCACCCTGTCGAGAAGGAGGAGCGGAGGTCATGGCCCTACAGGGGCGGTGACCACGGCGACTAACCGGAAAGGCGCTCAGCGGCTGAGGGACTCCCCACGCCCCCAGCAGGCTGCTGGAGACTGGCTCAAGGGAGCCAGGTACTGAGAGGGCGGGCTTCCTGATCACGTTTCGCATCGAACAGGCGGTCTGTGCGGCTGCGGGAACTCTGGGGGCGAATCCAGGGAATGCATAGCGTCTCCGAAGCAACTCGCTTTCTCCTATTGCTGGGGCGATGCTCATAATGAGCCTTTCTCTGCCTTACGTATGCACCAATCTTTAGTTTCACGAAATGACCTTGAACCTTAACCATGCCAAGTGGAAAAAAGGAATAAATATTCACAGCGGCAGTCAGTGCCAAGTAAAGTGTGGGCAATGCAAACAGATCTTCCAGAGTTGTTGGAAATAAAAATTGCGCTGAGTCTGTGATAATGAACATCGCCATCTTGACCCTGCTGTGAAGCTGAAGGAATTGCAAAAGGCACATTTCCTCCACATCGGATGTGGTTCAGCTTTACTTATCTGAGCTACTGAGTCAGGGTCACACGGTGCAGAGCTAGACTGGACTGTCTGCCCATCTTGTCGATCCTATTCACGTCGACTCCCATAGGGACCACAGAGCGTCACTGCACAGAAACAGGCCCCTTTGGCGCTTCTAGTTGGTGTCGAACCATTTCTCTGTCCCGCACCCAGTCCTTGTCCCACCACACCCCTCCCCACCAGGGACCTGTCCAAATTCTTCTTGCGTATTAAAATTGAGCCCGCATTCACCACCTCACCTCGTTTCACACTCAGTGACAACAGACTCCTGGTGAAGCTGTGGAGATATACTGGAAGGCACCCCTCTTTGTGTGAAGAAGTTCCCCCTAAACTTTTCCCCTTTCACCCTTAACCCATGTCCTCTGGTTTGTATCTCACCTACCCTCAGTGGAAAAAGCTGACCTACATTTACTCTGTCTGTCCCCCTTATAATTTTAAATACCTCCATCAAATCCCCCCTTGTTCTTCTACGCTCCCGGGAATAAAGTCCGAACCTGTTCAACCTTTCTCTGTAACTCAGTTCCTGAAGTCCAGGCAACATCCCAGTAAATCTTCTCTGCCCTCTTTCTATCTTATTGATATCTTTCCTGTAGTTCGGTGACCAAAACTGCACACAATCCTCCAAATTTGGCCTCACCAAAGTCTTGTACAACTTTACCATCACATCCCAACTCCTGGACTCATTACTTTGATTGATGAAGGCCAATGTGCCAAAAGTTGTCCTTACAACCCTATCTACCAGTGACGCCACTTTCAGGGAATTATGTATCTGTATTCCCAGATCCCTCTGTTCCACTGCACACCTCAGTGCCCGACCGTTCACCGTGTATGTCCTTTTTTGGTTTGTCCTTCCAAAATATACACCTCACTCATCTGCATTAAACTCCATCTGCCCCTCTGAATTCCACCGGGTTGAGTGGGGGAGGAAGGGAGTGGGGGTTAGAATTTAGAGTGGACAATTCATCCTCTGGCCCCATGGGGACGTGGACGTAGAGAATACAGGAGCACCCATCGTGGGGGGGGTTCTACACCACACTGTGATTCATTGCAGATTCTGATCTCTGTTGGCCCAGTGTGAACTTCCTCCCCCCTCCGCAGATTCTTATCATTGTGATCTAGAAGTTAGGAAGTGGGGGCAGGAGGGGGGGTGGTGAGAGTGGGAAGGAGATCAGGAAGCAGAGTTGCCCTGCAGAAGGTGGGGGGATGGGGGGGGGTGGGTGAACAAGTTTGAGTATCTGCAGGGAGGACATGAATTAGCTGCAGTAGTGTGTGGGTGAGGGGCCCAATCTTTGGGGGGTGGATGGTGGTACAGTTGATTAAACATATGGAGAATGGGATTAATATAGGTTTGGAGTAAATGGTTGGCCCAGATGCGATGGGCCGAAGAGCATATCTACACAACTCTTCCTGCCTCCTCCGTGAGTTTACCCCACAGAGATGAGAGCACCTCCAGGAGCTCAATGCAGAGGGGCTGGCGTCATGCTAGGCTACCAGATTTCTGTGAGTGTCGCCGAGGCATTGCCCCGATCCAGGGACAGTGTTGCCGTCCCTCTCCTGCTTCCTTCCGGACGGTGCCGTCTTGTCATCCAGTAGGAGTAGCCAATCCCCACGGCAAGGCTGACGCCAACCAAACAGAGCAGGGAGATGCTTCTCCTGGCGTCTTGGTCCATGTTAACTGGAAGGAGGAGGGTAAATTTAGATGCTGCCCTAGAACTCCAGAAGGTTACTGCACAGAAACAGGCCCTTTGGCCCTTCTGGTCCATGCTGAACTATTGTTCTGCCTGGTCCCTCTAACCTGCACACAGTCCATATCCCTCAAATTCTTCTTAAATGTTAAAATTGAGCCTCTATTCACCACCTCAGATCGTTCCACATTCTGTGTGAAGAAGTTCCCCCTAAACATTTCCCCTTTCACCTTTAACCCACGTCCTCTGGTTTGTATTTCACTGACCCTCAGTGGAAAAAGCCGACCTACATTTACTCTGTCTGTCCTCTTCATATTTTTAAATGCCTCTATCAAATCTCCCCTTGTTCTTCTACGCACCAGGGAATAAATTCCAAACCTGTTTAATCTTTGTGACTCAATTCCTGAAGTCCCGGTAACATCTTAGTAAATCTCTGCCCTCTTTCTATCTTATTGATATCTTTCCTGTAGTTCGGTGACCAAAACTGTACCCAATAATCCAAGTTTGGCCTCACCAATGTCTTATACAACTTTACCATAACATCCCAACTCCTGGACTCAATACTTTGATTGATGAAGGCCAATGTGCCAAAAGTTCTCCTTATAACCTTGTCTACCAGTGACGCCACTTTCAGGGAATTGTGTACCTGTATTCCCAGATCCCTCTGTTCCACCGCATTCCTCAGTGCCCGATCATTTACCTTGTATGCCCTTTCTTGGTTGGTCCTTCCAAAATGCAACACCTCACACTTGTCTGCATTAAATTCCATCGGCCATTTTTCAGCCCATTTTTCCAGCTGATCCAGATCCCTCTGCGAGCTTTGAAAAAAATTTCTTCGTCGTCCACGACCCCACCCGTCTTAGTGTCGTCTGCAAAGTTCCCGATCAGACCCGACACATTATCATCCAGATCATTAATTTAGATGACAAACAGCAATGGTCAACCCCTTTGATCTAGCTGCACGATCACCCAGTCAAGCCTGCGGTCACCACCCACCCTGGGGATTTATCCCTTCTCATGTAAAGCACTCTGCAGTAGAAGAACAGAGGTCCAAATCCATACATCCCTCAAGGTTGCTGCGCAGGTTGATAGGATGGTTAAGAAGGCCTATGGGACACTGGGCTTCATTAATAGGGGGAGTGAGGTTAGGAGTAGAGAGGTCATGTTACAACTCAACAAATCTCTGGTGAGACCCCACTTGGAGTTCTGGTCACCTCGTTACAGGAAGGATGTGGAAGCTACGGAGAGGGGGCAGAGGAGATTCACCAGGATGTTGCCTGGATTGGGAAACAAGTCTCATGGGGCAAGGTTAGCAGAGCTGGGACTTTTCTCTTTGGAGTGAAGGAGGAGAGGAGAATTGATAGAGGTCAAAAAGATTACGAGAGGCATAGACAGGGTGGTAAGTACATATGGGTCAGTAGAATATCGTGGGCTGAAGGGCCTGTACTGCAGTGGAATGTTTCATGTTTCGGTGCTTGAGTGATGGGCAGCAAGGGAGAGTCTCCAGGAAGTGGGTCCAAACTGGACAGAGAGTGAGTAAGTGAGTGAGAGAGAGAGAAAAACAAAGAGAGGGAGAAAGAGTGAGAGTGAGAGAAAAAGACAAAACAGAATGGTGGGGAAGAGAGAGAAAGGTAAATGGAAAGGGAGGGAGAAAGAGAGGGGGTGAGATGGGGACACTGACTTGATACGGGTGCCTTTTGTATCACCGGCTGTCAGAATGCTCAAAAAAACATTGTTTCTGGCACTTTCTAAATTTTGCTTTCTGCCTCTCTTACACACACAGACCCAAATACGCACACTGTGGTAAACCACTGTCATGGAGAGAGAGAGAGAGAGAGAGAGAGAGAGAGAGAGAGAGAGAGAGAGAGAGAGAGAGAGATGTACTTGTGGACCCTCCTCACAAGCTCCGATATAAAGGTGACTGTTGCACGGCTCCATGCAGCTCAGGGCAGGACAGCTAGGGATGTGCTAAGTTCTCCAGTAAATTAAAGCCTATTGGCTTCTCCATAACGGTCTCCTGAGTGATTGATGGGGCTCCACACACTCTAGTAAAGTTTCCTACCACTTCTCTCTTTCTCTCCCATTTTTCAATGACCGGATATAATTAGAGCATGTGATCCCTCCCCTGATACAATGGTTTCCTGGACTGTTCTCTGGAAAAACCCTGATGTTAGGTTTGGAGGGAGGGAGAGGAAGGGAGAGAAAGGGAGAGGAGAGCGTGTGTGAGAGAGTAGGTGGGAGAGGGAGAAAAACTGCAACGAGGGGCAGGGAGAGAGAGAGAGGTGCATGAAGAGACAGTGAGAGGGAGAGAGAGAGAGAGAGAGAGAGGGAGTGAGGGAGGGAATGTGTATGAGAGATGGTAATGGGGGTGGGGTGTAGAGAACAAGGACTGGGACACAAAAACAACCGCATAAAATTCAGAAGGTGACACAATGTAGGAAGGACAGGAAATATAAACCAATTCCGAATGATTGTCAGTTCCTTCTAATGGTTGGTTATGGGAGAATGGCACTGTCTGTCATTCCCTCCCAGCCTTGGACTCATCACCACCCCATTTCATTCTCACTCTCCCCCATCTCCCCACTCTTGATTCTGCATTTCTTCATCTTCTCTTTCACCCCGACACACACACACAAATACACACCCCTCACACATCAATATACACACACATACACACACACCTGATAAACACACACACACAAACCAATACACACACACCCCCGATACACACACACCCCTCACACACACAAAAAAAACCCTTCACACACACAATCACACACACACACACGTCACACACATCTCAAACACAAGCAACCCTCACACACACACCCCTCACAGACACCCCTCACACATACACACACTTCTCACACACACACTCCTTGCACACACACCCCTCATACACACACAACCCTCACACACCACTCACACACAAATGCCCCTCACACACGACTCACACACACCCCTCACACACTCACACGCCACTCACACCTCACACACACACCCTTCACACACAAACACACCCCTCACATACACACCCCTCACAAACCACTAACACACACACCCACCTCTCACAGACCCCTCACACACACACACCCCTCATACACACAAAGACCTCACACACCCCACACACACCCCTCAAACACTCACACATCTCACACACAGACACAAATACGCATACACCGATACACACACAAACACCTCACACACACCTCTCACACACACACCCAAACGTGACTCACATACACACACACCCCTCACATCCCCACACACACACACCACTCACACACATACACGCCTCAAACACCCCTCATACATACTCACCACTCACATACCCTTCACACACAAATACACCCCTCACACACACCCCTCACACACATCCCTCACACACACAAACCCCTCACAGACACACACCTTGCACACACACCCCTCACACACACACCACTCACATACATACATGCCTGAAACACCCCTAACACTCACTCACCCCTCATATACTCCTCACACACCCTTCACACACACACCCCTCACACACACATACGCACCACACACACACCCCTCACACACACATACTCCTCACACACACACACAAACAGACACAGATCGCACACACTGATATACACACACCTCACATACACACTCCTCACATACCCCACACCCGCACACATACACATCCCTCACACTTCACCCCTCAAACACACACAACACTCACACACACACCCCTCACACACACACCCTCCACACACACACAAAACCCTCACACACACACTCCTCAAACACACACAGATACGCACACACCAATACACACACCCCTCACAAAAACACAGACACCCCTTACACACACCCCTCAAACACACAAACCCTCACACAAACACACCACACACACACCTTGCAAATACACACACACACATCTCACATACACACACACCCCTCACACACACACACACACACATACATACACACCCCTCACACACACACACACACAACTCACACACATACACGCCTCAAGCACCCCTCATACACAGTCACCCCTCACACACAAATACACCTCTCATACACACACACCCCTCACACACACACCCCTCACACACACACCCCTCACACACACATACCACTCACACACACACACCCCCCTCACATACATACACACCTCGCACACACACCCTCACACACACACACACACACACAGATACACACACACTGATACACACACACATCTCTCACACGCAACACCCACACACATACACATCCCTCACACACACCACTCACACACACACATGCCTGAAACACCTCTCACACTTACTCACTCCTCACATACCCATCACACACACATACACCCCTCACACACAAACACTTCAAACACACACCCTTCACACACACTCCTCACATACACATAACACTCACACACGCACATACACACAGATATGCACACACCGATACACACACCCATCACACACACACCCCTCACACACACACCCCTCACACACACACACACCTCATACACAAGAACCCCTCACACACACTCATCCCTCACATACCCTTACACATCACTCACACACACAGCCCTCACACATACACACATCTCACACATCCCTTAAATCAAGCACCCCTCACACACACACACCTCTCTGACACCTCTCGCATACACACACCCCTCACACACAAAAGCCCACACAGACATGCAACACTCACACACACACATCCCTCACACATACACAGCCCTCACACACACACATCTCACACATCCCTCAAATCAAGCACCCCTCACACACACACACCTCACTGACACTCCTTCGCATACACACACCCCTCACACACAAACACTCACACATACACACACAACCCTCACACACACATCTCATCCTCACCCACACACCATTCATACAAACTCCTCTGACACACACATACACACTTTCCCAACACACACACACCCTTCACACACACATCACCCTTCACACTCACACAACCCTCACACACACAGACCTCACACTCACACACACACACCCGTCAAACATCCAACACCCACTCACATACTCACCCCTCACATACACACACCCCTCACACACACACCCCACACACACAAAACCCTCACACACACACTCCTCAAACACACACAGATATGCACACACCCTTCATACACACAAACCCCTCACACAAACACACCTTGCATACACACACACACATCTCACATATACACACACCCCTCACACCCTTCACACACACACACACTCGCACACATACATGCCTCAAACACCCCCATACATACTCACCCCTCACATACCCTTCTCACACACAAATACACCCCTCACATACACACACATCCCTCACACACACATACCCCTCACACACACATACCCCACATACACACACACTCCTCACACACACACCACTCACACACATAAATTCCTGAAACACCCCTCACACTCACTAACCCCTCACATATCCCTCACACACACATACACCCCTCACACACACCCACCACTCACACACATACATGCCTGAAACACCCCTCACACTCACTAACCCCTCACACACCCCTCACACACCCCTCACACACACAAACACCCCTCACACACACACCTGTTACACACATACACACCTCAAACATCCCTCACACACATTCGCCCCTCACACACACCCCTCAGTCACACACCCCTCACACACACACCACACACACAGAGACCCCTAACACACACACCCTCACATACACACACCCCTCACAGACACATCCCTCACACACACACAAACACATATACACACACCCCTCACACACACACATACACACACCTCACACAAACATACACGCATACACCCTCACGCACACACCCCTCACATAAACACACCTCTAACACACCCCTCACCCACACACACACCCCATAGACACACACACCCCTCACACACATCACACCCCTCACACACACAACTCAAAAACACTCACACACCACACACGACTTGCATACACAGACCCCTCACACATACACATTTACATACACCTCACACACACAAACACCCCTCACACACACACCCCTCACCCACACACACACACCCCTCATACATACACACACAACCCTCACACACAAACACCCCACACACACACACCTCATACTCATACGCACACCAATCACACAAACACACTCCTCTGACACACACACCGCTCACACACACACCCCTCCCACACACACTGCACACAGACACACACCTTACACACCCCTCTCACACACACAAACAGCCCTTAAACACACACAGATACACACACAAAAACACACACACACCAATACACACACACGCCTCACAAACACACCCTTCAGACTCAAACACCTCATACACATAACCCTCACACACACAGACAGACACATACGCACACACCAATACACACACACAACTCACACACACACCCCTCACAAACACACCCCTCACACACACACACACACCTCAAACACAAGCACCTCTCACACACACATATCCATCACACAAACCCCCACACATCACTCACACACATCACACACAAACACCCCCACATACACACAACCCTTACACACACATAACCCTCACACATACAACCCTCACACACATACACGCCTCAAACACACACCTCATACTCATACGCACACCAATCACACAAACACACTCCTCTGACACACACACCGCTCACACACACACCCCTCCCACACACACTGCACACAGACACACACCTTACACACCCCTCTCACACACACAAACAGCCCTTAAACACACACAGATACACACACAAAAACACACACACACCAATACACACACACGCCTCACAAACACACCCCAGACTCAAACACCTCACACACATAACCCTCACACACACAGACAGACACATACGCACACACCAATACACACACACAACTCACACACACACCCCTCACAAACACACCCCTCACACACACACACACACCTCAAACACAAGCACCTCTCACACACACATATCCATCACACAAACCCCCACACATCACTCACACACATCACACACAAACACCCCCACATACACACAACCCTTACACACACATAACCCTCACACACAGCCCTCACACACACATCTCACACATCCCTCAAATCAAGCACCCCTCACACACACACACGCTTCACTGACACCCCTCGCATACACACACCCCTCACACACAAACACCCACACACACACGCAAACCTCACACACACCCCTCACACATACACACCCCTCACACACACATACACCTTACACACCCCTCACACACACACCACTCACACACAGACACTTCACACACACACCTCACACACACACACCCCTCAACCACACATACACCCCTCATACACACACACATCATCCCTCACACATACACAACTCTCACACACACACCTCATCCTCGCCCACACTCCTCTGACACACACACCCCTCACATACACATACCTCTCACACACACCTCCCTCCAACACACAATCACTCCCCTCACACACACACCGTTCACACCCCCCCAACAAAGACACCCCTTACAAACCCGTCACACACACACCCCTCACAAACACACACTCCTTACACAAACACCCCTCATACACACAAACCCCTCACACACACATACCCCTCACACACACACACCTCGCACACAAACACATCTCACATACACACACCCCTCAAACACACACATCACTCACACACATACACGCCTCAAACACCACTCATACACACTCAACCCTCACACACAAATACACCCCTCACACACACACCCCTCACACACACATACCCTTCACAAACACCCCTCACACACCCACACATACCTTGCACATACATGCCACACACACACACCACTCACTCACATCCATGCCTGAAACACCACCCACACACATTGATCCCTCACACACAAATAAACCCCTCACACACCCCTCAGACACACACACCCTTCACACACACACCCCTAACACACACACACCCTTCACACACACACATCACCCCATACACACATCCCTCACACACAAACCCCTAACACACACGCACCTCACACTCACACACACACCCTTCACACACACGCTACACCCCTCACACTCAAACAACCCTCACACATACACACCTCACACTCACACACACACCCCACACACACCCAACACCCACACACATACCCCTCACATACACACACCCCTCACATACACACTCCTCAAACACACACAGATATGCACATGCCGATATACACACACCCCTCAAACACACAAACCCTTCACACAAACACACCTCACACACATACCTTGCATACACACATGCGTCTCACATATACACACCCTTCACACCCCTCATACACACACACACACACACACAACACACACATACATGCCTCAAACACCCCTCATACACACTCACCCCTCACATACCCCTCACACACACCTCACACACAATACACCCCTCACATACACACACGCCCCTAACACACACATACCCTCACACATACACCCATCACACACATACACGCCTCAAACACCCCTCAAACACACTCATCCCACACATACCCTTACACATCCCTCACACACTCAGCCCTCACACATACACATCTCACACATCCCTCAAATAAAGCACACCTCACACACACACCTCACTGACACCCCTCGCATACACACACCCCCCACACATACACACCCCTCACACATACATACACCTTACACACCACTCACACACACACCACTCACACACAGACACTTCACATCACACCACTCACACACACACCTCACACACACACCCCTCAACCACACATACACCCCTCATACACACACACATCACCCCTCACACATACACAACCCTCACACACACACCTCATCCTCAGCCACACTCCTCTGACACACACACACCCCTCACATACACATACCACTCACACACACCTCCCTCCAACACACAGTCACTCCTCTCGCACACACACCGTTCACACACCCCCAACAAAGACACCCCTTACAAACCCCTCACACACACCCCCCTCACAAACACACACCCCTTACACAAACATCCCTCATACACACAAACCCCTCACACACACATACCCCTCACACACACACACCTCGCACACACACATGTCTCACATACACACACCCCTCAAACACACACATCACTCACACACATACACGCCTCAAACACCACTCATACACACTCAACCCTCACACACAAATACACCCCTCACACACACACCCCTCACACACACATACCCTTCACAAACACCCCGCACACACCCACACATACCTTGCACATACATGCCACACACACACACCACTCACTCACATCCATGCCTGAAACACCACCCACACACATTCATCCCTCACACACCCCTCAGACACACACAACCCTCACACACATACCCCTAACACACACTCAACTCACCCTCACACACACACCCTTCACACACACATCACCCCTCACACTCACACAACCCTCACATACACTCACTACACACACACAAACCCTCAAACACACACAGATATGCACATACCGATATGCACACACCCCTCGTACACACAAACCCCTCACACAAACGCACCTCACACACACATCTTGCATACACACACACGTCTCACATATACACACACCCCTCACACCCTCATACACACACACAACTCGCACACATACATGCCTGAAACACCACTCATACACACTCAACCCTCACACAAATACACCCCTCACAAACACACCCCTCACACACACATACACCTCACACACACACCCATCATATACACACACCTCACACACAGACAGACACATACGCACACACCTCACACACACACCCCTCACTAACACACCTCACACACACAGACCCCTAACACACACAACCTCACATACACACACCCCTCACACACACACACCTCACACACACATCCCTTACACACACACACACCTCAAACACAAGCACCCGTCACACACACATATCCCTCACACAAACCCCTCACACACCACTCACACACGTCACACACAAACATCCCCACATACACACAACCCTTACACACACATACCCCTCACACATACACCCATCACACACATACAGGCCTCAAACACCACTCATACACACTCATCCCTCACACACAAATACACCCTTCACACACACACACCCCTCACACAAACACCCCTAACAAACACACACCCTTCACACACATCACCCCTCACACTCACACAACCCTCACACACACAGACCTCACACTCACACACACACCCCTCCCACACACACTGCACACAGACACACACCTTACACACCCCTCTCACACACACAAACAGCCCTTAAACACACACAGATACACACACAAAAACACACACACACCAATACACACACACACCTCACAAACACACCCTTCAGACTCAAACACCTCATACACATAACCCTCACACACACAGACAGACACATACGCACACACCAATACACACACACAACTCACACACACACCCCTCACAAACACACCCCTCACACACACACACACACCTCAAACACAAGCACCTCTCACACACACATATCCATCACACAAACCCCCACACATCACTCACACACATCACACACAAACACCCCCACATACACACAACCCTTACACACACATAACCCTCACACATACAACCCTCACACACATACACGCCTCAAACACACACCTCATACTCATACGCACACCAATCACACAAACACACTCCTCTGACACACACACCGCTCACACACACACCCCTCCCACACACACTGCACACAGACACACACCTTACACACCCCTCTCACACACACAAACAGCCCTTAAACACACACAGATACACACACAAAAACACACACACACCAATACACACACACGCCTCACAAACACACCCCAGACTCAAACACCTCACACACATAACCCTCACACACACAGACAGACACATACGCACACACCAATACACACACACAACTCACACACACACCCCTCACAAACACACCCCTCACACACACACACACACCTCAAACACAAGCACCTCTCACACACACATATCCATCACACAAACCCCCACACATCACTCACACACATCACACAAAAACACCACCACATACACACAACCCTTACACACACATAACCCTCACACACAGCCCTCACACACACATCTCACACATCCCTCAAATCAAGCACCCCTCACACACACACACGCTTCACTGACACCCCTCGCATACACACACCCCTCACACACAAACACCCACACACACACGCAAACCTCACACACACCCCTCACACATACACACCCCTCACACACACATACACCTTACACACCCCTCACACACATACCACTCACACACAGACACTTCACACACACACCTCACACACACACACCCCTCAACCACACATACACCCCTCATACACACACACATCATCCCTCACACATACACAACCCTCACACACACACCTCATCCTCGCCCACACTCCTCTGACACACACACCCCTCACATACACATACCTCTCACACACACCTCCCTCCAACACACAATCACTCCCCTCACACACACACCGTTCACACCCCCCCAACAAAGACACCCCTTACAAACCCGTCACACACACACACCCCTCACAAACACACACTCCTTACACAAACACCCCTCATACACACAAACCCCTCACACACACATACCCCTCACACACACACACCTCGCACACAAACACATCTCACATACACACACCCCTCAAACACACACATCACTCACACACATACACGCCTCAAACACCACTCATACACACTCAACCCTCACACACAAATACACCCCTCACACACACACCCCTCACACACACATACCCTTCACAAACACCCCTCACACACCCACACATACCTTGCACATACATGCCACACACACACACCACTCACTCACATCCATGCCTGAAACACCACCCACACACATTGATCCCTCACACACAAATAAACCCCTCACACACCCCTCAGACACACACACCCTTCACACACACACCCCTAACACACACACACCCTTCACACACACACATCACCCCATACACACATCCCTCACACACAAACCCCTAACACACACGCACCTCACACTCACACACACACCCTTCACACACACGCTACACCCCTCACACTCAAACAACCCTCACACATACACACCTCACACTCACACACACACCCCACACACACCCAACACCCACACACATACCCCTCACATACACACACCCCTCACATACACACTCCTCAAACACACACAGATATGCACATGCCGATATACACACACCCCTCAAACACACAAACCCTTCACACAAACACACCTCACACACATACCTTGCATACACACATGCGTCTCACATATACACACCCTTCACACCCCTCATACACACACACACACACACACAACACACACATACATGCCTCAAACACCCCTCATACACACTCACCCCTCACATACCCCTCACACACACCTCACACACAATACACCCCTCACATACACACACGCCCCTAACACACACATACCCTCACACATACACCCATCACACACATACACGCCTCAAACACCCCTCAAACACACTCATCCCACACATACCCTTACACATCCCTCACACACTCAGCCCTCACACATACACATCTCACACATCCCTCAAATAAAGCACACCTCACACACACACCTCACTGACACCCCTCGCATACACACACCCCCCACACATACACACCCCTCACACATACATACACCTTACACACCACTCACACACACACCACTCACACACAGACACTTCACATCACACCACTCACACACACACCTCACACACACACCCCTCAACCACACATACACCCCTCATACACACACACATCACCCCTCACACATACACAACCCTCACACACACACCTCATCCTCAGCCACACTCCTCTGACACACACACACCCCTCACATACACATACCACTCACACACACCTCCCTCCAACACACAGTCACTCCTCTCGCACACACACCGTTCACACACCCCCAACAAAGACACCCCTTACAAACCCCTCACACACACCCCCCTCACAAACACACACCCCTTACACAAACATCCCTCATACACACAAACCCCTCACACACACATACCCCTCACACACACACACCTCGCACACACACATGTCTCACATACACACACCCCTCAAACACACACATCACTCACACACATACACGCCTCAAACACCACTCATACACACTCAACCCTCACACACAAATACACCCCTCACACACACACCCCTCACACACACATACCCTTCACAAACACCCCTCACACACCCACACATACCTTGCACATACATGCCACACACACACACCACTCACTCACATCCATGCCTGAAACACCACCCACACACATTCATCCCTCACACACCCCTCAGACACACACAACCCTCACACACATACCCCTAACACACACTCAACTCACCCTCACACACACACCCTTCACACACACATCACCCCTCACACTCACACAACCCTCACATACACTCACTACACACACACAAACCCTCAAACACACACAGATATGCACATACCGATATGCACACACCCCTCGTACACACAAACCCCTCACACAAACGCACCTCACACACACATCTTGCATACACACACACGTCTCACATATACACACACCCCTCACACCCTCATACACACACACAACTCGCACACATACATGCCTGAAACACCACTCATACACACTCAACCCTCACACAAATACACCCCTCACAAACACACCCCTCACACACACATACACCTCACACACACACCCATCATATACACACACCTCACACACAGACAGACACATACGCACACACCTCACACACACACCCCTCACTAACACACCTCACACACACAGACCCCTAACACACACAACCTCACATACACACACCCCTCACACACACACACCTCACACACACATCCCTTACACACACACACACCTCAAACACAAGCACCCGTCACACACACATATCCCTCACACAAACCCCTCACACACCACTCACACACATCACACACAAACATCCCCACATACACACAACCCTTACACACACATACCCCTCACACATACACCCATCACACACATACAGGCCTCAAACACCATTCATACACACTCATCCCTCACACACAAATACACCCTTCACACACACACACCCCTCACACAAACACCCCTAACAAACACACACCCTTCACACACATCACCCCTCACACTCACACAACCCTCACACACACAGACCTCACACTCACACACACACCCCTCACACATCCAACACCCACACACATACTCACCCCTCACATACCCCTCACACACCCCTCACAAACACATACATCTCACACACACACACCTCACACACACATCCCTCACACACACATCCCTCACACACACACCACTCACACACATACACTCCTCAAACACCCCTCATGCACACTCACCCCTCACATACCCCTCACACACAAATACACCCCTCACACACACACACCCCTCACACACACACCCCTCACAAACACACACCCCTTACACAAACACCCCTCATACACACAAACCCCTCACACAGACACCCCTCACACACACACTCAACTCACTCACATACATGCCTGAAACATCACTCATACACACTCAACCCTCACACAAATACACGCCTTACAAACACACCCCTCACACACACTTACCCCTCACACACACCCATCACATATACACACACCCCTCACACACACACACCTTGCACACACACCCCTCACACACACAAACACCACTCACTCACATACATGCCTGAAACACCCCTCACACTCACTTACCCCTCATATACTCCTCACCCACCCTTCACAAACACACACACTTCACACACAGACACAAATACGCATACAACGATACACACACACATGTCTCACATACAAACAGCCCTTACACACACACCATTCACACACATACACGCCTCGAACACCACTCATGCACACTCATCCCTCACACACAAATACACCCCTCACACACACACACCACTCACACACACACCCCACCCTCACACACACACACCCTTCACACACACACAACACCCCTCACGCTCACACAACCATCACACATACACACCTCACACTCACACACACACATCCCTCACACACCCAACACCCACACACATACCCCTCACATACACACACCCCTCACACACACACACACAAAGCCGTCACACACACTCCTCAAACACACACAGATATGCACACGCTGATATACACAGACCCCTCATACACACAAACCGCTCACACAAACACACCTCACACAAACACCTTGCATACACACACGTGTCTCACATATACACACATGCTTCACACCCCTCACATACACACACAACTCGCATACATACATGCCTCAAACACCCTTCATACACACTCACCCCTCACATAACCCTCACACACACCTCACACACAAATACACCCCTCATACACAAATGCATCCCTCACATACACACACACCCCTCACACACACATACCCCTCACACACACACACCCCTCACATACACACACACCCCTCACACACAAACCTCGCACACACACGCCTCACACACACGCACACCACTCACTCACATACATGCCTGAAACACCCCTCACATTCACTCACCCCTCATATACTCCTCACAAACCCTTCACACACACACAACACTCACTAACGTACATGCCTGAAACACACCTCACACTCACTCACCCCTCATATACTCCTCACACACCCTTCACACACACACCCCTCATACACACACACCTCACACACAGACACAAATACACATATACCGATACACACACACACACACATGTCTCACATACATACACCCCTCTCATACACACACCACTCATACACAAATACACCCTTCACACACACACACCTCTAACACACACATACCCCTCACACACACCGCTCACACATACACATACCTCGCGCACACACACCTCACACACACACACCACTCACTCACATACATGCCTGAAACACCCCTCACACTTACTCACCCCTCATATACTCCTCACACACCCTTCACACACACCCCTCAAACACACACACCACACACACAGACACAAATATGCATACACTGATGCACACACACACACATGTCTCACATACACACAGCCCTCACATTCACACACATACATGCCTGAAACACCCCTCACACTCACCAAACCCTCACATACCCCTCACACACACATACACCCCTCACACACACACACCCTTCCCACACACACTCCCCTCACACGCACACACACCACACACACACACACACACACTTTACACACCCCTCACACACACACCTCACACACACGCAAACAGACCGCAAACACACACAGATACACACACCAATATGCACAAACCGATACACAAACACGGCTCACATACACCCTTCAGACTCACACACCTCACACACACATACACCTCACACACACAGACAGACACATACGCACACACCAATACACACACACACACCTCACACATACACACCCCTCACAAACACACCTCATACACACAGACCCCTAACACACACATCATTTACACACACACACCTCAAACACAAGCACCCCTCACACACACATATGCCCCACAAAAAACCCTCACACATGTCACACACAAACACCCGCACATACACACATCCCTTACACACACATACACCCATCACACACATACACGCCTCAAACACCCCTCACACACACTCATCCCTCACATACCCTTACACATCCCTCACACACACTCATCCCTCACATACCCTTACACATCCCTCACACACACAGCCTTCACATATACACATTTCACACATCCCTCAAATAAAGCACCGCTCACACACACACTCCCCTCGCACACACACCGTTCACACACACCCCCACACAGACACCCCTCACATACCCCTCACACACACTTCACACTCAAATACACCCCTCACATACACACACATCCCCTCACACACACATACCCCTCACACACACATACCTTGCACACACATGCCTCACACACACACACACACCACCCACTCACATACATGCCTGAAACACCTCTCACACTCACTCACCCCTCATGTACTCCTCACAAACCCTTCACACACACACCCTTCAAACACACACACCTCACACACAGATACAAAAATGCATACACCGATACACACACACATGTCTCACATACACACAGCCCTCACACATATACCTTACACACCCCTCACACACGCACCACTCGCACACAGACACTTCACACACACACCACTCACACACACCCCTCACAAACACACACACCCCTTACTCAAACACCCCTCATACACACAAACCCCTCACAGACCTTGCACTCGCAATGTCTCACATACACACACCCCTCAAACACACACATCACTCACACACATACACGCCTCAAACACCACTCATACACACTCAACCCTCACATACCCCTCACACACACTTCACACACAAATACACCCCTCACATACACACACATCCCCTCACACACACACCCCTCACACACATAACCTTCACACGCACTCCTCACTCACCCACACATATCTTGCACATACATGCCACACACACACACACCACTCACTCACATACATGCCTGAAACACCACTAACACACATTCATCCCTCACACACAAATACACCCTTCACACACACCTTTCACACACACCCTTCACACACACACCCCTCACACACCCCTAACAAACACACACCTCACCCTCACACCCTTCACACACACACATCACCCCACACACATACACCCCTCACACACACACCCCTAACACACACGCAACTCACTCTCACAAACACACCCTTCACACACACACATCACCCCTCACACTCAAACTACCCTCACACATACACACCTCACACTCACACACACACTCCACACACACCCAACACCCACACACACACCCCTCACATACACACTACTCAAACACACACAGATATGCACACGCCGATATACACACACCCCTCATACACACAAACCGCTCACACAAACACACCTCACACAAACACCTTGCATGTACACACGTGTCTCACATATACACACACCCTTCACACCCCTCATACACAGACACACACACAACTTACACACATACATGCCTCAAACACCCCTCATACACACTCACCCCTCACATACCCCTCACACACACTTCACACACAAATACACCCCTCACATACACACACATCCCCTCACACACACATACCCCTCACACACACATACCCCTCACACACACACACCCCTCACACACACATACCCCTCACACACACATACCCCTCACACACACACACACCCCTCACACACACACACCTCGCAAACATACTCCTCACACACACACACCACTCACTCACATACATGCCTGAAACACCCCTCACACTCACTCACCCCTCATATACTCCTCACACACCCTTCACACACACACCCCTCAAACACACACACCTCACACAGACACAAATACGCATACACCGCAAACACAAGCATCCCTCACACACACATATCCCTCACAAACCCCTCACACACCACTCACACATGTCACACACAAATACCCCCACATACACACACCAGTCACACACATACATGCCTGAAACAGCCCTCACACACACACCTCGCACACTCACATGTCTCACATACACACACCCCTCAAACACACACATGCCTGAAACACCCCTCACACACACACACGCCTCACAAACACACACACACCCCTCACAAACACTAACACCCTTACACAAACATCCCTCATACACACAAACCCCTCACACAGACACCCCTCACACACACACATCTTGCACACACACGTCTTACATACACACACCCTCACACATACACACCAGTCACACACATACATGCCTGAAACACCCCTCACACTCACTCACCCCTCATATACTCCTCACACACCCTTCACACACACACACCCCTCAAACACACACACTTCACACACAGACACAAAAATGCATACACCGATACACACAGACACATGTCTCACATACACACCCCCTTCACACACACACCCCTAACAAACACACACCTCACCCTCACACCCTTCACACACACACATCACCCCACACACATACACCCCTCACACACACACCCCTAACACACACGCAACTCACTCTCACAAACACACCCTTCACACACACACATCACGCGTCAAACTCAAACTACCCTCACACATACACACCTCACACTCACACACACACACTCCACACACACCCAACACCCACACACACACCCCTCACATACACACACACAGACACAACTACGCATACACCGATACACACACACACACCTCATGCACCCCACACCCACACACATACACACCCATCACATACACACACCCCTCACAAACACAAACACACACCCCTTACACAAACACCCATCATACACACAAACCCCTCACATACACATCCCACACACACACCTCACACACACACCACTCACACACACACCAGTCACACACATACATGCCTCAAACACCCCTCATACACACTCACCCCTCACACAGGCACCCCTCACACACACACACCTCACACACAAACGTCTCACATACACACACCCCTCACACACACACCAGTCACACACGTACATTGCCTGAAACACCCCTCACACACACACCCCTCACAAGCACACACACCCTTACACAAACACCCATCATACACACAAACCCCTCACATACACATCCCACACACACACCTCGCACACACACCACTCACACACACACCAGTCACACACATACATGCCTCAAACACCCCTCACACTCACTCACCCCTCATATACTCCTCACACACCCTTCACACACACACACCCCTCAAACACACACACTTCACACACAGACACAAAAATGCATACACCGATACACACACACACATGTCTCACATACACACACCCCTCACACACACACACCTCACACACAACACACCCCTCACACACACCCCCTTCACACACACACCCCTCACACACCCCTCATACACACAAAGACCTCACACACACCCCTCAAACACACACACAGACACAACTACGCATACACCGATACACACACACACACCTCATGCACCCCACACCCACACACATACCCCTCACATACACACACCCCTCACACACACACACACAAAGCCGTCACACACACTCCTCAAACACACACAGATATGCACACGCTGATATACACAGACCCCTCATACACACAAACCGCTCACACAAACACACCTCACACAAACACCTTGCATACACACACGTGTCTCACATATACACACATGCTTCACACCCCTCACATACACACACAACTCGCATACATACATGCCTCAAACACCCTTCATACACACTCACCCCTCACATAACCCTCACACACACCTCACACACAAATACACCCCTCATACACAAATGCATCCCTCACATACACACACACCCCTCACACACACATACCCCTCACACACACACACCCCTCACATACACACACACCCCTCACACACAAACCTCGCACACACACGCCTCACACACACGCACACCACTCACTCACATACATGCCTGAAACACCCCTCACATTCACTCACCCCTCATATACTCCTCACAAACCCTTCACACACACACAACACTCACTAACGTACATGCCTGAAACACACCTCACACTCACTCACCCCTCATATACTCCTCACACACCCTTCACACACACACCCCTCATACACACACACCTCACACACAGACACAAATACACATATACCGATACACACACACACACACATGTCTCACATACATACACCCCTCTCATACACACACCACTCATACACAAATACACCCTTCACACACACACACCTCTAACACACACATACCCCTCACACACACCGCTCACACATACACATACCTCGCGCACACACACCTCACACACACACACCACTCACTCACATACATGCCTGAAACACCCCTCACACTTACTCACCCCTCATATACTCCTCACACACCCTTCACACACACCCCTCAAACACACACACCACACACACAGACACAAATATGCATACACTGATGCACACACACACACATGTCTCACATACACACAGCCCTCACATTCACACACATACATGCCTGAAACACCCCTCACACTCACCAAACCCTCACATACCCCTCACACACACATACACCCCTCACACACACACACCCTTCCCACACACACTCCCCTCACACGCACACACACCACACACACACACACACACACTTTACACACCCCTCACACACACACCTCACACACACGCAAACAGACCGCAAACACACACAGATACACACACCAATATGCACAAACCGATACACAAACACGGCTCACATACACCCTTCAGACTCACACACCTCACACACACATACACCTCACACACACAGACAGACACATACGCACACACCAATACACACACACACACCTCACACATACACACCCCTCACAAACACACCTCATACACACAGACCCCTAACACACACATCATTTACACACACACACCTCAAACACAAGCACCCCTCACACACACATATGCCCCACAAAAAACCCTCACACATGTCACACACAAACACCCGCACATACACACATCCCTTACACACACATACACCCATCACACACATACACGCCTCAAACACCCCTCACACACACTCATCCCTCACATACCCTTACACATCCCTCACACACACTCATCCCTCACATACCCTTACACATCCCTCACACACACAGCCTTCACATATACACATTTCACACATCCCTCAAATAAAGCACCGCTCACACACACACTCCCCTCGCACACACACCGTTCACACACACCCCCACACAGACACCCCTCACATACCCCTCACACACACTTCACACTCAAATACACCCCTCACATACACACACATCCCCTCACACACACATACCCCTCACACACACATACCTTGCACACACATGCCTCACACACACACACACACCACCCACTCACATACATGCCTGAAACACCTCTCACACTCACTCACCCCTCATGTACTCCTCACAAACCCTTCACACACACACCCTTCAAACACACACACCTCACACACAGATACAAAAATGCATACACCGATACACACACACATGTCTCACATACACACAGCCCTCACACATATACCTTACACACCCCTCACACACGCACCACTCGCACACAGACACTTCACACACACACCACTCACACACACCCCTCACAAACACACACACCCCTTACTCAAACACCCCTCATACACACAAACCCCTCACAGACCTTGCACTCGCAATGTCTCACATACACACACCCCTCAAACACACACACCACTCACACACATACACGCCTCAAACACCACTCATACACACTCAACCCTCACATACCCCTCACACACACTTCACACACAAATACACCCCTCACATACACACACATCCCCTCACACACACACCCCTCACACACATAACCTTCACACGCACTCCTCACTCACCCACACATATCTTGCACATACATGCCACACACACACACACCACTCACTCACATACATGCCTGAAACACCACTAACACACATTCATCCCTCACACACAAATACACCCTTCACACACACCTTTCACACACACCCTTCACACACACACCCCTCACACACCCCTAACAAACACACACCTCACCCTCACACCCTTCACACACACACATCACCCCACACACATACACCCCTCACACACACACCCCTAACACACACGCAACTCACTCTCACAAACACACCCTTCACACACACACATCACCCCTCACACTCAAACTACCCTCACACATACACACCTCACACTCACACACACACTCCACACACACCCAACACCCACACACACACCCCTCACATACACACTACTCAAACACACACAGATATGCACACGCCGATATACACACACCCCTCATACACACAAACCGCTCACACAAACACACCTCACACAAACACCTTGCATGTACACACGTGTCTCACATATACACACACCCTTCACACCCCTCATACACAGACACACACACAACTTACACACATACATGCCTCAAACACCCCTCATACACACTCACCCCTCACATACCCCTCACACACACTTCACACACAAATACACCCCTCACATACACACACATCCCCTCACACACACATACCCCTCACACACACATACCCCTCACACACACACACCCCTCACACACACATACCCCTCACACACACATACCCCTCACACACACACACACCCCTCACACACACACACCTCGCAAACATACTCCTCACACACACACACCACTCACTCACATACATGCCTGAAACACCCCTCACACTCACTCACCCCTCATATACTCCTCACACACCCTTCACACACACACCCCTCAAACACACACACCTCACACAGACACAAATACGCATACACCGCAAACACAAGCATCCCTCACACACACATATCCCTCACAAACCCCTCACACACCACTCACACATGTCACACACAAATACCCCCACATACACACACCAGTCACACACATACATGCCTGAAACAGCCCTCACACACACACCTCGCACACTCACATGTCTCACATACACACACCCCTCAAACACACACATGCCTGAAACACCCCTCACACACACACACGCCTCACAAACACACACACACCCCTCACAAACACTAACACCCTTACACAAACATCCCTCATACACACAAACCCCTCACACAGACACCCCTCACACACACACATCTTGCACACACACGTCTTACATACACACACCCTCACACATACACACCAGTCACACACATACATGCCTGAAACACCCCTCACACTCACTCACCCCTCATATACTCCTCACACACCCTTCACACACACACACCCCTCAAACACACACACTTCACACACAGACACAAAAATGCATACACCGATACACACAGACACATGTCTCACATACACACCCCCTTCACACACACACCCCTAACAAACACACACCTCACCCTCACACCCTTCACACACACACATCACCCCACACACATACACCCCTCACACACACACCCCTAACACACACGCAACTCACTCTCACAAACACACCCTTCACACACACACATCACGCGTCAAACTCAAACTACCCTCACATATACACACCTCACACTCACACACACACACTCCACACACACCCAACACCCACACACACACCCCTCACATACACACACACAGACACAACTACGCATACACCGATACACACACACACACCTCATGCACCCCACACCCACACACATACACACCCATCACATACACACACCCCTCACAAACACAAACACACACCCCTTACACAAACACCCATCATACACACAAACCCCTCACATACACATCCCACACACACACCTCACACACACACCACTCACACACACACCAGTCACACACATACATGCCTCAAACACCCCTCATACACACTCACCCCTCACACAGGCACCCCTCACACACACACACCTCACACACAAACGTCTCACATACACACACCCCTCACACACACACCAGTCACACACGTACATTGCCTGAAACACCCCTCACACACACACCCCTCACAAGCACACACACCCTTACACAAACACCCATCATACACACAAACCCCTCACATACACATCCCACACACACACCTCGCACACACACCACTCACACACACACCAGTCACACACATACATGCCTCAAACACCCCTCACACTCACTCACCCCTCATATACTCCTCACACACCCTTCACACACACACACCCCTCAAACACACACACTTCACACACAGACACAAAAATGCATACACCGATACACACACACACATGTCTCACATACACACACCCCTCACACACACACACCTCACACACAACACACCCCTCACACACACCCCCTTCACACACACACCCCTCACACACCCCTCATACACACAAAGACCTCACACACACCCCTCAAACACACACACAGACACAACTACGCATACACCGATACACACACACACACCTCATGCACCCCACACCCACACACATACACACCCATCACATACACACACCCCTCACAAACACAAACACACACCCCTTACACAAACACCCATCATACACACAAACCCCTCACATACACATCCCACACACACACCTCACACACACACCACTCACACACACACCAGTCACACACATACATGCCTCAAACACCCCTCATACACACTCACCCCTCACACAGGCACCCCTCACACACACACACCTCACACACAAACGTCTCACATACACACACCCCTCACACACACACCAGTCACACACGTACATTGCCTGAAACACCCCTCACACACACACCCCTCACAAACACACACACCCTTACACAAACACCCATCATACACACAAACCCCTCACATACACATCCCACACACACACCTCGCACACACACCACTCACACACACACCAGTCACACACATACATGCCTCAAACACCCCTCATACACACTCACCCCTCACATACCCCTCACACACACCTTACACACAAATACACCCCTCACACATAAATACACCCCTCATATACACACACACACCCCTCACACACATACCCCTCACACACACATACCCCTCACAAACACACACACCCCTCACATACACACACCCCTCACACACACACCCCTCACACACACACCCCTCAGTCAAACAGCCCTCACATACACACCTCAAACACAGAGTCCCCTACACACACACCCTCACATACACACACCCCTCACAGACACACCCCTCACACACACACTCACACACCTCACACACACACATACACCCCTCACACTCACATACCCCTCACACAAACCCCTCACACATGTCACACACACAACCACTCCTCACACACATGCAACGCTCACACACACCCCTCACAAACACATACCCCTCACACACACAGACACATATGCACACACAGTAACACACACCTCACACACACAGAACACACACTCACAAACACATACCCCTCACACACACAGACACATATGCACACACAGTAACACACACCTCACACACACAGAACACACACTCACACAACCCTTACACCCACACAGCTACACATCCCTCACACACACAGCCCACACACACACCTCACTGACACCCCTCACACACACACACACCTCACACACGCATAACTCACCTTCATACACACACCCCTCACACACCCCACACCCATACACATCCCTCATGCACATTTCATTCACAAACACACCCTTCAAACACACACACACCCATCACATGCATTACACTGATACACACACCACAGTCAGACACAGATACTCACATACTGATACACACACACCCCTCACACACACTCTCCTCACACACACAGAAACACACACAGATATGTACAGACACCCCTCTCTCAACACACACAGATACATACACACCGATACACACACAACCCTCACACACACACACCACTCACACACATACACACCTCAAACACCACTCATACACACTGATCCCTCACACACAAATACAACCCTCACACACAAATACAACCCTCACACACGCACCCCTCACACACACATACCGCTCACACGCACACCCCTAACACATATACACCTTTCTCACACACACCACTCACACACACACACCACGCACACTCACATCCCTCACACACACCCACCACTCACACACATACATGGCTGAAACACCTCGCGTACTCACTAACCCCTCACATAACCCTCACACACAAATACACCCTGACACACACACATCTCACACACACACCCTTCACACACAGCCCTCACACACACACAAACACATATGCAAACACTGATACACACACACTCTCCTCACAAACACACACACACCCCTCACAAACACACACACCCCTTACACAAACACCCCTCATACACACAAACCCCTCACACAGGCACCCCTCACGCACACACACCTCGCACACACACGTCTCACATACACACACCCCTCACACACACACCAGTCACACACGTACATTGCCTGAAACACCCCTCACACACACACCCCTCACAAACACACACACCCTTACACAAACACCCATCATACACACAAACCCCTCACACAGACACCCCTCACACACACACACCTTGCACACACACATGTCTTACATACACACACCCCTCACACATACACACACCTCACACTCACTCACCCATCATATACTCCTCACACACCCTTCACACACACACCCCTCAAACACACACACACCTCACACACAGACATAAAAATGCATACACCGATGCACACACACATGTCTCATACACACAAACCCCTCACACAGGCACCCCTCACACACACACACCTCGCACACACACATGTCTCACATACACACACCCCTCACACACACACCAGTCACACACGTACATTGCCTGAAACACCCCTCACACACACACTCTCCTCACAAACACACACACCCCTCACAAACACACACACCCCTTACACAAACACCCCTCATACACACAAACCCCTCACACAGACACCCCTCACACACACACCTAGCACACACACATGTCTCACATACACACACCCCTCACACACACACCAGTCACACACGTACATGCCTGAAACACCCCTCACACACACACACCTTGCACACACACATGTCTTACATACACACACCCCTCACACATACACACCCCTCACACTCACTCACCCATCATATACTCCTCACACACCCTTCACACACACACACCCCTCAAACACACACACACCTCACACACAGACACAAAAATGCATACACCGATACACACACACATGTCTCACATACACACACCACTCACACACACACCTCTCACAAACCACTAACACACACACCCTTCACACACACACCCCTCACATACCCCTCATACACACAAAGTCCTCACACACGCATCACACACACCCCTCAAACACACACACAGACACAAATTCGCATACACCGATACACACACACACCTCATACACCCCACACCCACACACATACACACCCCTCACCTACACACACCCCTCACAGACACACCACTCACACACACATACACCCCTCACACTCACATAACCCTCACACAAACCCCTCACACATGTCACACACACAAACACTCCTCACACACATTCAACGCTCACACACACCCCTCACAAACACATACCCCTCACACACACAGACACATATGCACACACAGAAACACACACACCTCACACACAGAACACACACACCCTCACACCCACACAGCTACACATCCCTCACACACACAGCCCACACATACACCTCACTGACACCCCTCACACACACACACCTCACACACACATAACTCACCTTCATACACACACCCCTCACACACCCCACACCCATAAACATCCCTCATCCACACTTCATTCACACACACACCCTTCAAACACACACACACCCATCACACACACCACAGACAGACACAGATACTCACATACCGATACACACACACCCCTCACACACACTCTCCTCACACACACAGAAACACACACAGATACACACACAACCCTCACACACACCCCTCCCACACACACACACCACTCACACACACCCCTCCCACACACACACACCACTCACACACACACACACACACACCACTCACACACATACACGCCTCAAACACCACTCATACACACTCATCCCTCACACACAAATACAACCCTCACACACGCACCCCTCACACACACATACTCCTCACACGCACACCCCTAACACACACACACACCTCACTCTCACACACACCCTTCGCACACACACATATCACCCCTCACATTCACAGAACCCTCACACACACACCTCACATTCACACACACCCCTCACACATCCAACACCCACACACATAAACGCCCCTCACACATACAACCCACACACACAGAAAACCCTCACACACACTCCTCAAACACACACAGATATGCACATGCCGATACACACACACCCTTCATACACACAACCTCTCACATAAACTCACCTCACACACACACACAATTTGCATACATCCATGCCTTAAACACCCCTCATACACACTCACTCCTCACATACCCCTCACACACATCTCACACACAAATACACCCCTCACACACAAATACACCCCTCACATACACACACACCCCTCACACACATCTCTCACACACACATACCCCTCACATACACATACCCCTCACACACACCCCGCACATACACACACCACTCACACACACACACCACGCACACTCACATCCCTCACACACACCCACCACTCACACACATACATGGCTGAAACACCACTCATACTCACTAACCCCTAACATACCCCTCACACACACAAACAGATATGCAAACACTGATACACACACACTCTCCTCACACACACACACACACACAAACAACCCTCACACACAGACAGGTACACACACACCAATAAGCACACACCGATACACTCACACCTCACACACACACAGGCCTCACACACACACACACACACACACACACACACACACACACACACACACACACACACACACACCTCAGACACACATAACTCACATTCACACACTCACCCCTCACACACCCCACACCCATACACATTCCTCATCCACACGTCATTCACACACACACCCCTCACACAGAATACTCTGATACACACACCACACACACAGACACAGATACTCACATACCGATACACACACACATACACCCCTCACACACACTCTCCTCACACACACACACACACACACAGGTATGCACACACACCCCTCTCTCACACACACACAGATACATACACAACCCTCACACACATATACAGATAAGCACACAACTGATACACACACACTCTCCTCACACTCACACACACTCCTCACACACACACCCCTAACACACACACACACCTCACCCTCACACACACATATCCTTCCCACACACACATCACCCCTCACACTCACACAACCCTCACACATACACACCTCACACTCACACACACACATCCCTCACACACCCAACACCCACACACATACCCCTCACATACACACACCCCTCACACACACACACCACACACACACACAAAGCCTCACACACACACTCCTCAAACACACACAGATATGCACACGCTGATATACAAACACCCCTCATACACACAAACCGCTCACACAAACACACCTCACACACAAACCTTGCATACACACACGCATCTCACATATACACACACCCTTCACACCCCTCACACACACACACAACTTGCATACATACATGCCTCAAACACCCTTCATACACACTCACCCCTCACATACCCCTCACACACACCTCACACATAAATACACCCCTCACACACACATACCCCTCACACACACACACCCCTCACATACACACACATCCCTCACACACACACCTCACACACACACACCACTCACTCACATACATGCCTGAAACACCCCTCACACTCATTCACCCCTCATATACTCCTCACACACCCTTCACACACAGCCCTCAAACACACACCTCACACACGGACACAAATACGCATACACCGATACACACACACACATGTCTCACATACACACACACTCACACACAAATACACCCCTCACACACACACACACACCTCTAACACACACACATACCTCGCACACACATGCCTCACACACACACCAATCACTCACATACATGCCTCAAACACCCCTCACACTCACTCACCCCTCATATACTCCTCACACACCCTTCACACACACCCCTCAAACACACACCACACACACAGACACAAACACGCATACACTGATACACACACACATGTCTCACATACACACAGCCCTCACACACACACACCATTCACACACATACATGCCTGAAACACCCCTCACACTCACTAAACCCTCACATACCCCTCACACACACATAGACACCTCACACACACACCCTTCACACACACAACCCCCTCCCACACACACTCTCCTCACACACTCCCCTCACACACACACTGCACACACACACACACACACACCTTACACACCCCTCACACACACACCTCACATACACGTAAACAGACCTCAAACACACACAGATACAACCACCAATACGCACAAACCGATACAGAAACACGCCTCACACACACCCTTCAGACTCACACACCTCACACACACATGCTCCTCACACACACAGACAGACACATATGCACACACCAATACACACACACCTCACACACACAATCCCCTCACAAACACACCTCACACACACAGACCTCTAACACACACTCTCATATACACACAGCCCTCACACACACACCCCTCACACACACACATCCCTTACACACACACACCTCAAACACAAGCACCCCTCACACACACATATGCCTCACAAAAAACCCTCACACACGTCACACACAAACACCCGCACATACACACAACCCTTACACACACATACACCCATCACACACATACACACCTCAAACACCCCTCACACACATCTCTCACACACACATATCCCTCATACACACATACCCCTCATACATACACACCCCTCACACACATACATGCCTCAAACACCCCTCACACACACACTCCCCTCACACACACACCGTTCACACACACCCTCACACAGACACCCCTTACACACCCCTCACACACACACATACCTCGCACGCACATGCCTCACACACACACACCACCCACTCACATACATGCCTGAAACACCTCTCACACTCACTCACCTCTCATGTACTCCTCACAAACCCTCACACACACACCCCTCAAACACACACACCTCACACAGATACAAAAATGCATACACTGATACACACACACATGTCTCACATACACACAGCCCTCACACACACACCCCTCACATGCACATACACCTTACACACTCCTCACACACGCACCACTCATACACAGACACTTCACACACACACCACTCACACACACCCCTCACAAACACCCACTCCCCTTACACAAACACCCCTCATACATACAAACCCCTCACACACACATACCCCTCACACACACACACCTCAAACACACAATGTCTCACATACACACACCCCTCAAACACACACACCACTCACACACATACACGCCTCAAACACCACTCATACACACTCAACCCTCACACACAAATACACCCCTCACACACACACCCCTCACACACACATAACCTTCACACACACCCCTCACTCACCCACACATACCTTGCACATACATGCCACACACACACACACCACTCACTCACATACATGCCTGAAACACCACTCACATACATTCATCCCTCACACACAAATACACCCCTCACACACACCCCTCACACACACACCCCTCACACACACACCCCTCACACACACACCCCCCACACACACACCCCTCACACACACACCTCTCACACACACACCCCTCACACACATGCAACTCACCCTCACACACACACCCTTCACACACACATCACCCCTCACACTCAAACAACCCTCACACATACACACCTCACAATCACACACACACACCCCACACACACTCAACACCCACACACATACCCCTCACATTCACACACCTCTCACATACACACTCCTCAAACACACACAGATATGCACACGCCGATATACACACACCCCTCATACACACAAAACCTTTCACACAAACACACCTCACACACACACCTTGCATACACACACGCGTCTCACATATACACACACCCTTCACACCCCTCACACACATACATGCCTCAAACACCCCTCATACACACTCACCCCTCACATACCCCTCACACACACTTCACACACAAATACACGCCTCACATACACACACATTCCCTCACACACACATACCCCTCACACACACACACACCCCTCACATACACACACACCCCTCACACACACACCACTCACACACATACACTCCTCACACACCCACCCCTCACACAACTCTCGCACACAAACACACACCTCACACACACAACACTCGCACACATAACCCTCACACACAACCCTCACACACATTCATGCCTCTAAGACCCCTCATACACAAACAACACTCGCACACACAACCCTCACACATAACTCTACTCTAAGACCCCTCACACACGCACAACACTCTCACACACAACCCTCACACACATACACACCTCTAAGACCCCTCACACACACAACACTCACACACACAACCCTCACACACAACCCTCACACACAACCCTCACACACATACATGCCTCTGACCCCTCACACACAAACCCCTCACACACACAAACACACACACACACACACACACATTCCTCAAACACATACACAAAGATACCTACACACCAATACACACACACATACACATCTCACACAGACACAGATGTGCACACACTGATACACACACACCTCACACACAAACAAACAGATATGCACACACTGATACACACACACTCCCCTCACATACACACACACACTCCCCTTACACACACCACTTACACACACACACCTCACATGCACACTCCCCTCACACTCACATCCGTCACACACACACCCCTCAAACACATTTCACACACACCACTCACACACCCACACACCTCACACTCAGACACAGATACGCACACACTGATACACACACACCCCTCACAAACACAGCACACACACCCCTCACACCCACAAACACCCCTCACACACACACCCCTCACACACACACAGAGATATGCACACACCGATACACACACATCCCTCACACACACCCCTCTCACCTACACACACACACCTAATACACACACACACCTAATACACACACACACCTAATACACACACACACACACACACCAATAAACTCGCCCCGATACACACAACACAATACACACACACACACACCGGTACACACTCATGCACACCAATGCACACTCTCATGCACACTGATTCCCACATAAAATTATACACACACAGCAACACCAACACACACACATACACTCAATCTTTTCTCTCTCTCTCCACTCTCTCTTTTCCTGAGATCTGGTGACAAGGAACTTACCAAAATTGAGTAAAACATCTTCAGACTCATTTCTTCCTGGCTTCACATCACCTGAGGGTGGAGATGGGAGGTTTACTTTAGACAACGCAATTTTCATCCCCATTGTGGATGTGCTATCGGACTGTCCCACAGTACACCATTGCTTCTAACATGGTTAAAAATCTTTTTTTATTTCTTTCAAACTTCCACTGAGAAGTGTGAAATTTCTGCAAATTTCCCGCAAAAATACAGGCTGTGAAAAAGGTCAGGATGGAAATTAGAAAAGAAAAGAAAAAAAAAACAAAACAAAAAACTTAACCCGATCTTTCCCCTAAACTTCCCTCCCTTAACTTTGTACAGATGTCCTCTGGCGTTTGATATTCCTCCCCTGGGAAACAGGTGCTGGCTGCCCACCCTATCTATGCCTCTCATAACCTTGTAGACCTCTATTAAGTCTCCTCTCATCCTTCTATGCTCCAAAGCAAGAAGGGATAGACAGAGTGGATGTAGATAGACTATTTCCGTTAAGAGGAGGAAAGATTAAAACAAGAGGACATGAGTTAAGAATTAAGGGGCAGAGGTTTAGAGGTAACATGAGGGGGAACTTCTTTACTCAGAGAGTGGTAGACGTGTGGAATGAGCTTCCGGGAGAAATAGTGGTGGCGGAGTCAATTGTATTATTTAAGAAAAGGTTGGACAGGTATATGGATGAGAAGAAGATGGAGGGTTATGGGCATTGTGCAGGGAGGTGGGACTAGAGAGGGGTGTTTGGTTCGGTGCGGACTAGAAGGGCCTAATGGCCTGTTTCCGTGCTGTAAATTGTTATGTTATGTTATGTTATGTTTCTATCCTGGCATTTTCCCTTCAGGAGCTCTGAACATTTTCGTGACCAGCCTGCAATTTAAACTGAATTTCTCTCTCTCTGTCTCTCTTTCTCTCTCTCTCTCTCTCTCTCTCGCAGACACACACATACACACACAGCCCAACACATCCACACAAATCCCACACACACAATCCATGCTCACCCACACAAATCCCACACACAGTCCACACACACAACCCACACACAGAGCCCATCACACACATCCACACAAATCCCACACACACCCACAGAGCCCACACACACACACATACACAAACACACACAAATCCCACACACCCACACTCACTAACACACAATCCTGCACACACACACAAATACAAATCACACACACACACACACACACAGCCCAACACATCCACACAAATCCCATACACACCCACACACACAATCCATGCTCACCCACACAAATCCCACACACAGTCCACACACACAACCCACACACAGAGCCCATCACACACATTCACACAAATCGCCCACACAAATCCCACACACACCCACAGAGCCCACACACATACACAAACACACACAAATCCCACACACCCACACTCACTAACATACAATCCTACACACACACACAAATACAAATCACACACACACACACACACACACACAGCCCAACACATCCACACAAATCCCACACACAGTCCACACACACAAACACATCTCACACAGACACAGATGTGCACACACTGATACACACACACCTCACACACAAACAAACAGATATGCACACACTGATACACACACACTCCCCTCACATACACACACACACTCCCCTTACACACACCACTTACACACACACACCTCACATGCACACTCCCCTCACACTCACATCCGTCACACACACACCCCTCAAACACATTTCACACACACCACTCACACACCCACACACCTCACACTCAGACACAGATACGCACACACTGATACACACACACCCCTCACAAACACAGCACACACACCCCTCACACCCACAAACACCCCTCACACACACACACAGATATGCACACACCGATACACACACATCCCTCACACACACCCCTCTCACCTACACACACACACCTAATACACACACACACCTAATACACACACACACACACACACCAATAAACTCGCCCCGATACACACAACACAATACACACACACACACTGGTACACACTCATGCACACCAATGCACACTCTCATGCACACTGATTCCCACATAAAATTATACACACACAGCAACACCAACACACACACATACACTCAATCTTTTCTCTCTCTCTCCACTCTCTCTTTTCCTGAGATCTGGTGACAAGGAACTTACCAAAATTGAGTAAAACATCTTCAGACTCATTTCTTCCTGGCTTCACATCACCTGAGGGTGGAGATGGGAGGTTTACTTTAGACAACGCAATTTTCATCCCCATTGTGGATGTGCTATCGGACTGTCCCACAGTACACCATTGCTTCTAACATGGTTAAAAATCTTTTTTTATTTCTTTCAAACTTCCACTGAGAAGTGTGAAATTTCTGCAAATTTCCCGCAAAAATACAGGCTGTGAAAAAGGTCAGGATGGAAATTAGAAAAGAAAAGAAAAAAAAAACAAAACAAAAAACTTAACCCGATCTTTCCCCTAAACTTCCCTCCCTTAACTTTGTACAGATGTCCTCTGGCGTTTGATATTCCTCCCCTGGGAAACAGGTGCTGGCTGCCCACCCTATCTATGCCTCTCATAACCTTGTAGACCTCTATTAAGTCTCCTCTCATCCTTCTATGCTCCAAAGCAAAAAGGGATAGACAGAGTGGATGTAGATAGACTATTTCCGTTAAGAGGAGGAAAGATTAAAACAAGAGGACATGAGTTAAGAATTAAGGGGCAGAGGTTTAGAGGTAACATGAGGGGGAACTTCTTTACTCAGAGAGTGGTAGACGTGTGGAATGAGCTTCCGGGAGAAATAGTGGTGGCGGAGTCAATTGTATTATTTAAGAAAAGGTTGGACAGGTATATGGATGAGAAGAAGATGGAGGGTTATGGGCATTGTGCAGGGAGGTGGGACTAGAGAGGGGTGTTTGGTTCGGTGCGGACTAGAAGGGCCTAATGGCCTGTTTCCGTGCTGTAAATTGTTATGTTATGTTATGTTATGTTTCTATCCTGGCATTTTCCCTTCAGGAGCTCTGAACATTTTCGTGACCAGCCTGCAATTTAAACTGAATTTCTCTCTCTCTGTCTCTCTTTCTCTCTCTCTCTCTCTCTCTCTCGCAGACACACACACACACACACACACACACACACACACACACACACACACACACACACACACACACATACACACACAGCCCAACACATCCACACAAATCCCACACACACCCACACACACAATCCATGCTCACCCACACAAATCCCACACACAGTCCACACACACAACCCACACACAGAGCCCATCACACACATCCACACAAATTCCACACACACCCACAGAGCCCACACACACACACATACACAAACACACACAAATCCAACACACCCACACTCACTAACACACAATCCTGCACACACACACAAATACAAATCACACACACACACACACACACACACAGCCCAACACATCCACACAAATCCCATACACACCCACACACACAATCCATGCTCACCCACACAAATCCCACACACAGTCCACACACACAACCCACACACAGAGCCCATCACACACATTCACACAAATCGCCCACACAAATCCCACACACACCCACAGAGCCCACACACATACACAAACACACACAAATCCCACACACCCACACTCACTAACATACAATCCTACACACACACACAAATACAAATCACACACACACACACACACACACACACACACACAGCCCAACACATCCACACAAATCCCACACACAGTCCACACACACAACCCACACACAGAGCCCATCACACACATCCACACAAATCGCCCACACAAATCCCACACACACCCACAGAGCCCACACACACACACACACACACATACACAAACACACACAAATCCCACACACCCACACTCACTAACACACAATCCTGCACACACACACAAATACAAATCACACACACACACACACACACACACACACACACACACACACAAATACAAATCACACACACACACACACACAATGTCTATCAACTTCCATCTCACAAACACAGACACCACATGCACGTGTGGGTAATATTTCTCAACCTCCCTCCATTAGGTTAGTTAGGAAGGTGCAGTCTTTAGGTATAAATTTTGAGATAGTCAAATGGATTGAACATTGGCTGAAAGGGAGAGGCCAGAGAGTGGTAGTGGATAATTGTCTGTCAGGTTGGAGGCCGGTGACCAGTGGTGTGCCTCAAGGATCTGTATTGGGCCCATTGTTGTTCGTTATATACATTAATGATCTAGATGATGGGGTGGTGAATTGGATTAGTAAATATGCAGACGATACTAAGATAGGTGGAATAGTGGATAAGGTTTTCAAGGATTGCAGAGGGATTTGGGCTGCTTAGAAAAGTGGTCTGAAAAATGGCAGATGGAATTTAATGCTGATAAGTGTGAGGTGCTTCATTTTGGTAAGAAGAATCAGAATAGGACATATGTGGTAAATGGGAGAGCATTGAGGAATACAGAAGAGCAGA
Source organism: Narcine bancroftii (assembly GCF_036971445.1). Lineage (NCBI taxonomy): Eukaryota > Metazoa > Chordata > Chondrichthyes > Torpediniformes > Narcinidae > Narcine > Narcine bancroftii. The sequence goes on along the minus strand of NC_091470.1, from coordinate 196,372,585 downwards.
AAGATTTAGGAGTGACGGTACATCGTTCCCTGAAGGTAGAAACTCACGTGAATAGGGTGGTGAAGAAGGCTTTTAGTATGCTGGCCTTTATCAATCATTGCATGGAATATAGGAGTTGGGAGGTGATGTTGAGATTGTATAAGACGTTGGTGCGGCCTAATTTGGAGTTCTGTGTGCAGTTCTGGTCGCCTAATTATAGGAAGGATATAAACAGAGTGGAGAGAGTGCAGAGAAGGTTTACCAGAATGTTGCCTGGGTTTAAGCATCTGGAGTATGGGGAGAGATTGGACAGATTGGGTCTTTATTCTTTGGAGCGTAGAAGGTTGAGAGGGGATTTGATAGAAGTATTTAAGATTATGAAAGGGATAGACAGAATGGATGTGGATAGACTATTTCCGTTAAGAGGAGGAAAGTTTAAAACAAGAGGACATGAGTTAAGAATTAAGGGGCAGAGGTTTAGAGGTAACATGAGGGGGAACTTCTTTACTCAGAGAGTGGTAGCTGTGTGGAATGATCTTCCGGGAGAAATAGTGGTGGCGGAGTCAATTGTATTATTTAAGAAAAGGTTGGACAGGTATATGGATGAGAAGAAGATGGAGGGTTATGGGCATTGTGCAGGGAGGTGGGATTAGAAAGGGGTGTTTGGTTCGGTGCGGACTAGAAGGGCCTAATGGCCTGTTTCCGTGCTGTAATTGTTATATATTATATTATATATATTATCTCTCTCTTACATTCACACAGACACAAATTCGCACACCCATCTAACGTTTCTCCAGCTCCCCCTCTCTCTCTCTTCCACACACAGGTAGTAAACACACAGGGGTCTCTCTCCCTCTTTCTTTCTTTCTGTTTTGCCCTCTTTCACTTTCTCTCTCTCTCTCTCCTTTACTCTCTCACACTCTCCTTTTGCGCACACACACAAACACACATGATGTTCCTCTACCGTTCTGTTTCATTCTTCCTCTCTAGGCCGGTTTCAGGTGTATTCTCCGCCAAGAATGCGCCTGCAGAAGCCGATTCAGACCTGTGGAATTGTCATTCAGGTGGCAGCGCTGAACACGCAGCGCTGGCCTCCTGAAAGGGACAGCTGCACGGGAGGTGCCTCGGAGCGCACTCCGGCTCCTGTCCCTTCAGGCTGTCAGAGATGGGGCAGCCAGTGCGGGCGGTCCCCACACTGATCCTACTTCTCCACTCTCTCCCCAAAGCTCCATGTCAATCCCCACACTGATCCCACTGCCCCACTCTCTCCCCATAGCCCCATGACGGTCCCCACTCTGATCCCATTGCCCCATGCTCTTACCACAGCCCTGCATTAGTCACCACACTGTGGGGCAGCCAGCGTGGGCTCTCCCCATACTGATCCCACTTTCCCGCTCTCCCCCCACAGTCCCGTGTCGATCCCTACACTGATCCTTCTGCTCTGCCCACACTAGCCGTCCCAGCATCCCGTGCTTGCCACCTCATTGCTGACAGCCCATGCTGGCCACCCCACAGTGTGGTGACTAATACACGGCTGTGGAGAGAGCATGGGGTAGTGGGATCAGTGTGGGGACCGACATGTGGATATAGGGAGAGAACGGGTTACAAAGTTCACCTTGCATGCGCCTCCTGCACTTTCAAGTAGCCTCCCGACAGCCGCATATGGGCATAATATGTGGCTTTACTCTCTCTTTCATTTTCCCTGCCAGTGTGGTGGTCCACCGCCGGCCTACTGCAGGGGGAAACTTCTGTACCTGGAGGAGTGTACCACCGGCCTTCTGCAGGGGGCAACTTCTGTACCTGCAGGAGTGTAAGGGGACAACACCTGGATCAAGCCACAACCGGTCGGGTGTCAATCATCCTCCAGGATATAAGCCTGCGCCGGCCTCCCGAGGCCTCACACTAAGTTGCTGCAGCCACAGCCAGCCTGGTTCTGTGGAAATCTTTGTGGATTAAAGCCTGTTGTTCAGTTCTGTCTAACAGCGCACCACAATTTAATCCAAAAAATTTTCCCACGGCTGCCATGGAAAATCTCCTGAGCGCAGGGAGCCTCGAGGTCGACCCACACCACCTGGAAGCCCAGACACGCTTCGGGATCTGGCAGCACGCAGTCGAGGCACACGAGGGCGACATCCTGGACTTCAATCGGAAGAGGTTAGGATCGGAAGAGGTTGGTCCCCACGCCTTCCAGGTAACCAAAGGCTGCTCCACGTACACAATGGACACTCTCGAGAACTTGTACAAGCCCCCCATGAATGTGGTCTGTGCAAGGTACCTTATCAACACCCGAGCCCAGCAACCCAGGGAGACGGCTGAGTCTTACCTGGGACACTTGCAAGAGTTGGTCCGACCATGTCTGGCTGAACTCAGGGTAGGTGCAGAGGAGGTTGAGAGGCTGATCCAGGACACCTTTGTCCGAGGGCTACGCTTGAGGGCCATCCGGCAGAAGTTGCTGGAAGACAACATCTATGCCCTAACCAGGACTGTGGAAGTGGTCCAAACCCTGGAAGCAGCAGCCCTGCACATCAAAGCCTTCGATTCCAGGTTCCCCCAGGCTCCCTCATGGCCCTCTCACACTGCAGCTGCAGCCCCAGGCCGAGCTGGGGAGGAGAACGTCGCTGCAGCAGGCGCCCAGCACCCCTGTAAGTACTGTGGGTCCTGGTGTGGGTCAGATCAACGATCGCACCAAAACTGCCCAGCGAGGAACCAATATTGTTCCCGATGCGGCAAGAAAGGCCACTTTGCAAAAGTGTGCCTCTCTAAACCTGCTGGCAGCTCAGTGGCCCTCTATGACCTCCCTACCTCCACCGCAGACTCCCCCACATGTGCGTGTCAGGTGGCGCCATTGTCCTCACAACAAATTCCCCCTTCCCCGACTTCACGCAACATCCGGCCCCATCAGTGACCGTCACAGCGTGTGTCATGAGCATCTGCACCAGCCCCCGCCCTCGCCGGCGCCGCTCACTGAGAACTACAGTGACATCACTTCCGGCTCACAGCGTGATGTCACTTCTGGCTGATGTAATGACGTCACAGCCGCTGGCCGTGATGACGTCACTTCCCCTGGCGAAACGGACATGGCTGGGGAAGGAGGCCAGCCATTTTGGGCCAGGCAGCGCCTGACATGGAGGGACCCCGACGACGTTGAGAACGACATGGTCAACACGGGTGATGACCAGGCTGCCCTACTGACGCTCCCCATGCCTTCAGGCGGCATCACCTGCTGCACGCCGCACCCAGCGACCGACAGCAATGTGGTCAACACGGGCGATGACCAGGCCACCCTACCGACGCTCTCCACACCTCTGGAGGCCATTGGCTACTGCATGCTGCACCTCATGTCCGATGTCGACATGGTCAACACAGGCGATGACCAGGTCGCCTTATCGACGCTCCCCATCCCTCCGGATAGCAACAACTCTGACTCCGAGATGGTCCTGGCCACCTCCACGCTGACCAGGGACATCCCCCACGATCTTGGGTGCTTGTTGATGGATGTGCGAGTCAACGGGCAGGTAACAAAGTGCCTGTTGGATAGTGGCAGCACTGAGAGCTTCATTCACCCTAGCATGGCCCACTCCCTAAGGGTAAAGGTCCGCCCCACCACCTGCTCGATCGCCCTTGCCCCCAAGGATAAGACTGTTGGTATCCTCGGGCGCTGCTCGGTCGATATAACAGTGGGAGGGGAGACTTACACAGGATTCAGGCTCCTGGTCATGCCCAAACTCTGTGCACCACTCCTCCTGGGCCTGGATTTCCAGTGCCACCTGCAAAGTGTCACCCTTGCCTTCGGTGGGCCTCAACTTCCACTCACATTGCACAGCACGCCAAACTACCAGCCCCGGCCAACCTACGGCCTCTCCACACTGCGCATCACCCCACCGGCGCTCTTTCCACATCTTGCGCTAGGCTGCAAGCTGATCACCGCCAGAAGTATGCGCTATTGTGCTGCAGACGGGGACTTCATCAAGGCAGAGGTGCGGCGACTCCTGGTGGAAGGCGTTATAGAGCCCAGTAACAGTCCTTGGAGAGCCCAAGTCCTGGTGGTCAAAGGGGAGAAGTAAGCAGAGGATGATCGTGGATTACAGCCAGACCATTAATCGGTACACCCAGTTGGATGCCTACCCCCTGCCAAGGATCACTGACATGGTCAATGAGATAGCCCGCTACCGGGTTTTCTCCACGATTGACCTGAAGTCGGCGTATCACCAAATCCCGATCCACCCAAAGGACAAGCCCTACACTGCCTTTGAGGCGGACGGGCGCCTGTACCACTTCTGCCGGGTTCTTTTTGGGGTCATGAATGGGGTGTCCATCTTCCAGCGGGAGATGGATCGCATGGTAGACCAGCACAAGCTGAAGGCGATGTTCCCATATCTGGATAACCTCATTATCTGTGGCCATGACCAGCAGGACCACGATGCTAACCTGGAAAAATTCCTCCAGATGGTCGCGGAGCTGAACCTCACACAAGGAGGAGTGTGTGTTCACCACCACCCGCCTCACCATCCTGGGGTACATTGTGGCCCATGGAGTCGTCGGCCCAGATCCGGAAAGAATGCGCTCATTAATGGAGTTATCACCCCCCCTCCACCACACTAAAGGCCCTCCACAAATTTCTGGGCCTGTTGTCTTATTACTCGTAGTGGGTCCTTCGCTTCTCGGACAAGGTCCGCCCACTGGCCAAAGCCACAACTTTTCCCCTTCCACCTGAGGCGCAGGCAGCCTTCACCCGCATCAGGCAAGACATCGCGGACGCCACAATGCAGGCTGTGGATGAGGACTCCCCCTTCCAGGTGGAGACCGATGCCTCCAAGGTGGCCCATCACCTTCTTCTCCAGGACCCTCCACGGCTCCGAGCTAGGGCACTCCGCCATTGAAAAGGAAGCCCAGGTGATTGTGGAAGTGGTCCGCACTTGCGCCACTACCTGGCCAGCAGGAGATTCACCCTCCTCACAGACCAGCAGGCCGTGGCATTCATGTTTAACACTACCCACAAGAGCAAGATCAAGAATGACAAGATCCTGCGCGGAGAGTCAAGCTGGCAACCTACAGCTACGACATCCAGTACCGCCCCAGAAAGTTTAACGACTCCCCTGATGTCCTCTCTCGTACCTGCGCATCCATGCATGATGACAAGTTTCAGACATTGCATGAGTCCCTCTGCCATCTGGGCGTCACCTAGTGGTACTATTTTGTTAAGTCCCAAAATATGCTGCACACCATCAGGGATGTCAGGGACCTGACCAAGGCCTGTCAGGTCTGTGCGGAGTGTAAACCTCACTTCTTCCACCCGCCCCCCAGGCCCACATTGTAAAGGCTACTCGGCCTTTCAAGCATCTCAGCGTGGTCTTCAAAGGGCCCCTGCCTTCCATAAACTGAAACATCTACTTCCTCACGGTAGTGGATGAGTACACACACTACCCTGCCTTCATCCACAGCAACCAGGGGTTTAGTTTCATGAGCGACGAGCTGTGCCAGTACCTGTTGGCGAGGGGCATCGCGACCAGTTGCACGACAAGCTATAACCCGAGAGGCAACGGGCAAGTGGAACGCGAGAATGGGGTGGTCTGGAAGGCAGTCCTCCTGGCTCTCAGGTCTAAAGGGTAGGCCATTGAGTACTGGCAGGACGCCCTGCCCGAGGCGCTCCATGCCATTCAGTCACTGCTGTGCACGGCTACCAACGAGACACCTCACAAATATCTGTTCTCATTCCCCAGGAGGTCGGCGACTGGAATGTCACTCCCAGCATGGTTCACATCCCCGGAACCGGTGCTTCTACGTAAGCATGTACAGACACACAAGGCCGAAGCCCTGGTCGAGCAGGTCTTCCTCCTTCATGCAACCATAACTATGTTTACATTAGGTTTGGCAGTGACATGGAGGACACCATCTCAACCAGGGACCTCGCACCAGCAGGAGCACCCACCACACCATGCCACCCTCCAACCCAGGACGACGCTAACCGGGCATACATTCCCATCCCCAGGCAGCTATGGGGCACACAGGGCCTCCTTGATCACCAGGGGCCCACTTCAGCCTTAGGAGATGAACCTGCCCCCCCCACCCATCCAATACGACCCACATACATTGACCCCAACCCTCCTGGCCACCCCTTCATGCGTCACCACACCAGCCACACACACACCCCTGCTGCCAGCCCCCACCCCCCCCCCCCACTTCCCCTCTGACCAGTGACCAGGAGCCACTCCTACAACAGTCACAGAGACCCCAGCGGCCGCTGAATCGTCCCAACCTGTAAATATTGTATGTATATAGTGGGTGTGATTTCTTGTTACTGAACACCCCCCACCCCCAGGACAATTTTAAAGAAGGGGGTGAATGTGGTTGTGAGAGATGAATAAAACTAATATGAAAATATGAAAGATGAAGAAAGCTAGTATGAATATGTGTAATGAATAAAACAAAGGACTCTACATCACCTTTGTTGACCTCACCAAAGCCTTCGATACCGTGAGTAGGAAAGGGCTTTGGCAAATACTAGAGCGCCTCGGATGCCCCCCAAAGTTCCTCAACATGGTTATCCAACTGCATGAAAACCAACAAGGTCGGGTCAGATACAGCAACGAGCTCTCTGAACCCTTCTCCATTAACAATGGTGTGAAGCAAGGCTTCGTTCTCGCACCAACCCTCTTTTCAATCTTCTTCAGCATGATGCTGAAACAAGCCATGAAAGACCTCAACAATGAAGACGCTGTTTACATCCGGTACCGCATGGATGGCAGTCTCTTCGATCTGAGGCGCCTGCAAGATCACACCAAGACACAAGAGCAACTTGTCCGTGAACTACTCTTTGCAGACGATGCCGCTTTAGTTGCCCATTCAGAGCTAGCTCTTCAGCGCTTGACATCCTGTTTTGCGGAAACTGCCAAAATGTTTGGCCTGGAAGTCAGCCTGAAGAAAACTGAAGTCCTCCATCAGCCAGCTCCCCACCATGACTACCAGCCCCCTCACATCTCCATCGGGCACACAAAACTCAAAATGGTCAACCAGTTTACCTATCTCGGCTGCACCATTTAATCGGATGCAAGGATCGACAATGAGATAGACAACAGACTCGCCAAGGCAAATAGAGCCTTTGGAAGACTACACAAAAGAGTCTGGAAAAACAACCAACTGAAAAACCTCACAAAGATTAGCATATACAGAGCCGTTGTCATACCCACGCTCCTGTTCGGCTCCGAATCATGGGTCCTCTACCGGCATCACCTACGGTTCCTAGAACGCTTCCACCAGTGTTGACTCCGCTCCATCCTCAACATTCATTGGAGCGACTTCATCTCCAACATCAAAGTACTCGAGATGGCAGAGGCCGACAGCATCGAATCCACCCAAACTGCGCTGGGTAGGTCATGTCTCCAGAATGGAGGACCATTGCCTTCCCAAGATCATGTTATATGGCGAGCTCTCCACTGGCCACCGAGACAGAGGTGCACCAAAGAAGAGGTACAAGGACTGCCTAAAGAAATCTCTTGGTGCCTGCCACATTGACCACCGCCAGTGGGCTGATATTGCCTCAAACCGAGCATCTTGGCACCTCACAGTTCGGCGGGCAGCAACCTCCTTTGAAGAAGACCACAGAGCCCACCTCACTGACAAAAGACAAAGGAGGAAAAACCCAACACCCAACCCCAACCAACCAATTTTCCCCTGCAACCGTGTCTGCCTGTCCCGCATCGGACTTGTCCGCCACAAACGAGACTGCAGCTGATGTGGACATTACCCCTCCATAAATCTTCATCCGTCTGTGAAGCCAAGCCAAAGAAAGCCAGTATGAATAGGATAATCATAGATAATAGAATGTAGGAAGTAAAGTTAGTCTGAATAAGATAAGGGTCTTCTAGCCTTTTAGACAGAATTAGCAAGTTCTGCATATAAGGTTGTAGCCCTGAAGGTAGGGAAGGTATGAATAAGGACAAAGGCAGGTTTGTGAATAAGGTGTGAGAGATAAGTAACGCTGATCTAAAAGAAAAGTGAGGATTGTGAGAGATGAGTAACACTGATCTAAAAGAAAAGTGAGGATTGTGAGAGATGAGTAAAACTGATATAAAAATATGAAGATGAGGAAACTAATATAGATATATGGGTAAATTAATAAAGCCAGTATGAATAGGATAAGAATAGAATGTAGAAAGTAAAGTTAGTCTGAATAAGATAAGGGTCTTCTAGCCTTAGACAGAATTAGCAAGTTCTGCATGAAAGAAGTTAGTCAGCCCTGAGAGTCAGGAAGGTGTGAATAAGGACAATGACATGATGGGACACTGACAGGATACCCCCTGGTCCTCCAAGTTCACAGAAACAGCAAGTAGGCAGACAGGATTGCCTAATGCCAAACTCATCCAGGAGGCAGAAGAATGTAAGGGGGAGGGTACTTCTATACTGAAATAAACTGTATAAAAGTTGGGTGAGCCCCAGTATGTGTGTATTCCCAGGGTAAGGGGAAAGCACCCAACTTTGCATTGTTGTATAATAAATGTTCTTTGTTCTCAATTTTTGTCTCGAGCAATTTCTGTGAAGGTACTTCTGTTTCTCACATGGTGGTCCACCACCAGCCTATTGCAGGGGGAAGCCTCTGTACCTGCAGGAGTGTAAGGGGACAGGACAACACCTGGCTGGCTGTCAATCAGTCGGCCTGAATGGATCAAGCCCCACCAGGTCGCGTGTCAATCACCCTCCAGGATATAAGCCTGCGCCGGCCTCCCGAGGCCTCACACTAAGTTGCTGCAGCCACAGTCAGCCTGTCTCTCTGGAAATTTTTGTGGATTAAAGCCTGTTGTTCAGTCTTTACCTTGTGTGTGTCTGATTCTGTCTAACAGCGCACCATAGTCAGTACTGCCCAGATATAAGTGTACAAGATCCCTCTTCTGATAAGGTGAAGTTTCCAGGGCGTTCTCTGTAAGCCTCGATGTCAGGTGTGACCAGTGAACAGATTTGAGGGGCACTTTGCATGGATTGTGAACCATTGAGATCAGTTTGGGATCTGGTGACAAGGGACTTACCAGGATGGAGTAAAACATCTTCAGACCCATTTCTTCTTGTTTTCACTTCACCTGAGGGTGGAGATGGGAGAGGTTGACATCGTTCAGCCCCTTCTGCACCCTGGCCCCCTCCATATGGTCCTGCTGGGAGACTGCCCAACAATACTTTTTTAAAATTTGTTTGTGCATCTTACACACACAGGCACAAACACACATGGATGTGATGTTTTCTCTCTATATATCTCTCTTCCTCTATTTCTCTCTCTCCCACTCTCTTACGTGGACATCAAGACATGGACGTGCACGCAATGTTTCAGTCTCTCTCTCCCTCCCTCTCCCCCTCACCCCTATCCTCTCTCTCCCTTTCCCTCCTCCCTCTCCCCCTCAGCTCTCTCTCCCCTCACCCCCTATCCCTCTCTCCCCTCTCGCCCTCTCAGCCCTCACTCTCCCCCTCACCACCTATCCTCTCTCTCCTCCCCGTCTCCCCCTCTCTCCCCTCTTCCCCTCAGCACTCACTCTCCCCCTCACCCCCTATCCCTCTCTCTCTCTCCCTCTCAGTACAGCACATTGCAGGCCCTTTGGCCCACAATGATGCACCAACCTATTTATACTGAAAAAAAACTAAACCCTCCCTTCCTCTATTTAATCTTCCCTCCAAGTGCCTGGCACGATCAGTGTAGCAGTTGACACAACACCGTTACAGCGCCACCAACCAAGACATGTGTTCAAATCCTGCACTGTCTGTAAGGAGTTTGTACATTCTTCGCATGTCTGCGGGGGTTTTTCCCAGGGGGGCTCTGGTTTCCTCCCACCGTCCAAAATGTACCGGAGACTATAGATTAATTGGGTGTAAATTGGGCGGCCTGGACTCATGGGTTGAAAAGGCCTGGTACCGTGTGGTACGTCTAAATTAAAAAATTTAAATGCCCCTATTGTACCAGCCTCCACCACTACCCCCGACAAGGCATTCCAGGCCCCCAGAACTCTCTGTGTAAAAGAAAACATACCCCTGACGTCTCCCCGCAACTTCCCTCCCTTCACTTTGTACAGACATCTTCTGGTGTTTGCTGATCCTGCCCTGGGAAACAGGTCTCTCAGAATCTTACATTTACCTTTATAAAGGACACCTGCTGAGTTTCTCCAGCTTTGTGTTTTTACTACTTTTTAGACATGCAGCATGGTAACAGGCCATTTCAGCCCACAAGTCCCTTCTACCCAATTTACACCCCATTAACCTACAGACCCCCAACCCCCTCTCCCCGGTACGTTTTGAATGATGGGAGGAAAATGGAGCTTTCCCCTCCCCCCCCAGGAAAAACAACACAGACACGGGGTGGGGGGAAGAGAACATACAGACAGCGTGGGATTCGAACCCCGGTTCTGGTCCCTGGTGCCGTAACACTTCCTACCTCAACCACGGTGTCTGCCGGCTTCCAGGTTTCAGTTCTGACCATTGCAAACCTCTGTGAAAGCTGAGGGATGCCTGCCTGCACCGTGACGTAGGCCTCAAGCCCGAAACCTTGTTTATGTATCTTTTTTTTTGCAAATTTTATTTATAAACAATAATAAATCAAATGTTCAAAATACAGTTGAATACTAATGTTATCATCTCTAAAGGGATACATGATCTCATTTCCACCTGCCATCGTTGGATACTCAATTTAGTCTCACTTTTCCACGTAACTGCAAGACATTTCCCGGCCACTGCTAAGTCCAGCTTATAAAGGCAATTTGAAATTCATCTAATTTTAACTCCAAATTCAATGTTTTCATATAACCCAATATCTTTGGGTCAAGTGAAATTTTAAATTTAAACATAACCTCCAAAAATTCCTTAATTTTATTCCAAAAAGGGTTTAACCGACTCACATAACCAAACTGAATGTAAAAAAAGTTCCTGCTTCCTTATGACATCTAAAGCATAAATCGGAAGAAACGTATTTAAATTTCTTTAATTTCTTTGGAGTCAAGTATAAAGTTATAATGAACCAATCTATACCTTACATTTACAATTTTAGTCACACTGTCCTCACATATTGATCTCCAATCATCTGGGAAAATAGATACTTCCAAATCATTTTCCCCATTTCACTCTAGTTTTATCAACATCTGGCTTGGGCATTTTAGCCCGCAATAAGGTATACATATCCAATATAAAACATTTATTACCAGTTCTCAAATTTAGATCTTCTAGGAAGCCTCAAAGTATGTCCAAAATTATCTAGCAATAGAGCTTTAACTTGCTAATAAGAAAAGAGAGAACTCGAAGGTATATCATATTTCTCTTTCATTCTTTGAAAGGAAACAAAATAACCCGCCTCATAACAATCTTCTATCAATTTAATTCCTTTTTGCTCCTATAACTTCAAAAGTTGATCATTAACTGTAAAAGGGAAAAGCTTATTTTGAAACAAAAGTGTTTTGGCTGAAATTGTACCTTCAGTACCTACAATTTTATTCTTGTTAATCCTTAACTCCATCAAGTGTTTCAGCCCCAATAAATTATAATTACTTAATAATTATATTGATTTGTCCTCTTTTCTCCAATCTGGGAAAATTCAGAATTAGCCCATACCAGGGGGCTGTCCACTTGAAACATCCTATTAATGAATTTTAAGATGAGCTGATTCATAATAAACTTTGGAAATTAGGAAGTTGTAGACCAAGTTAATTTCTGTAGTGAAACACTCACCATTTTGTCATTCCACAGAAATGTTCTCATCAAAGTATTCAAATCTTTTAAAAATTTATGAGGAATCTTACATGGAATAGATTGGAACAAATATTGAATTTGGGTGAAGATATTCATTTTCATACAATTCACCCGTCCCATCAACATTATAGGCAAATCCTTCCACCGATTCACATCTCATTTAATTCAGTCAATAAGGACAAATAAATAATTATAATTAGTGTCAATAATAATACCCAAATACTTAATACGATCAGACCATTGTTACAGAGTTCTGTGTTGTGTATTGGCCTAAGAGTTGTGTGGTTTTATGTTAAAAAGTGACAGTTTGCCTTAGAGAGCCAAGGTGAAGGTGGACTGCAGAGAGTGGGAGACGGACTGGGCATGTGCAGAAAATTATCTAAAAATTTCAGGACTTGGATAAGGGGTGCTGTGGAGTGGAAGGAGGCCCAGAGCATGAGTCATGGTCTGGAGGACAGTTTAGAATGTTGGGCATTTTAAAAGGGATGAACATTCCAAAGACAGCCAGAAGGATCCAGACCAAGCCAGTGGTTCCTCTCTCTGCAGCAACAGAAGACAACTTTGAATTTTGTGCTCTCTCTCTCTCTCTCTCTCTCTCTCTCTCTCTCTCTCTCTCTCTCTCTCTCTCTCTCTCTCTCTCTCTCTCTCGTTCCCCTTCTCAAAGATCTTTTGGCTTATGTTTACCAAACAAACTGAATTTTGTTTATGATCTTTGCTTCGGTTGAGATTGAAGTTTTGTGAGTCTTGTGTGTTTGGTGTTTGTTTTTAAGTTCTTCTGTGGGCTGGTTGAAAATATAACTTAGACTTTAATTACTTTAATTAGGCTGGGGAATTTATTAGTTTTACACTGTTATAGAAATTTGCATAGTAACCAGTGGGCATTGTTATAAAAGGGGGTGGGGGGGGGATTTTGAATTAAAGTTTGAAGGTGAATTTTTGTTAATAAAGTAATTGTCCATCTTTACCCCTGTGTGTATTGCCTTCTTTGTGGTTGGTGGTTTGATCTTGTAACATAATTTGGGGGCATTGTCCGGGATCAAACCAATTTGGAAGCTTTAGGGGCGATTGACTTGTGCTTAGTTATCAGTCGTCTGAGTTTGACTCAACCTCCAGCTTGAAATTAAAAATAAACAGTGAGTGTATAAGTCACCAGCAGAAAAACCAGCAACTATGAATATTGACCAGTTCATAGCGAACCCTTCAGTGGTTAATTTAAAAATGGCTAAAAAGTCAGAACTGATGGTTATAGTTGGCAAATTAAAACTTTTTACAGTAAGAACTGGGATGAGAAAAAAAAAGGAAATTGCCTGAAAGATTGTTAAGCACTATGTAGGAAAGGGGATATTTGAAGAAGCTGCATTAGAACAGTTTCCAAAGGAGAAAACTTCAGAGGAAGTAAAGTTGGCTTTGAGAAAACTAGAGTTAGAGGAAAGAGAGGCAGAAAGAAAAGCTGTACGGGAAGCAGTAAGGCAGGCAGAAATGGAGGAGAGAGAGAAAGGACAGAAGCATGAGCTAGAACTAGCTAAATTAAAGCTGACCCTAATGCAAGGAGAGGGAGAAGCCCAAAACCCATGTGTTGGTCAGGAGGTGAGGTTTCTGGTCAGTAGAGAAGTGAGGATAGTTCCTCCATTTGAGGAAGCTGAAAGAGACCAGTATTTTCAGGATTTTGAGAAATAAGCTGTAAATTTCAAATGGCCACCAGAGCAGTGGTCACTCCTGTTCTTAAAGGAAAAGCCCAACAGGTGTAGTCGTGTCTCACGGTACAACAAGCAGCTGATTATGAATTTGTGAAGCAGGCTATACTCCGATCTTATGAACTAGTCCCAGAGGCTTATAGACAAAAGTTCAGGAGTTTTAAAAAGGCAGCAACCCAATCTTACGTGGATTTTGCTTACAGGAAGGTTGTGTGTTTGATCGGTGGTGTGCTGCGATGAAAGTGGAATATAACTTTGATTTATTGAGGGAAATCATTCTGATTGAGGAGATTTAAAATTGTGTTCCTGACAATATTCAAGTGTACTTGGCAGAGAAAAATATAAAAACTTGGCAAGAAATGGCTAAATTCGCAGAGGAATATGCTTTAACCCACAAGTTTAAGTGGACACCAGGGAAAACCTTTCAAAGGAATACTGCAGATAATCCAAGTAAAGTAGAAAGAAAATCTAGAAGTGAGGTTAAAGGAAGAGAGGAAGAGAAATGGTGAAGGAACAATTTTTGAGTACTATTTGCCACCAGGGCAAATTGTCCTGTACTGAAAAGGAAGAAAGGGGTGGTACCAATTGCCTATGTTCAGAGTGAGAAAGTTAGGGATGCTTTTAAACCATTCATGACTGAAGGTTTTATTTCAGTTAAAGAAGGATCCAATCAAATGCCAGTTAAAATCCTGCGGGATGCTGGAGCTGCCCAATCGCCTATATTAAGCAACATTTTGAATTTTGGTGAGGAGGTCGATACTGGAGATGTGAATTTAATTAAAGACAATGGTGGTGAAGCAGAGCCTATACCTTTGCATAGAATAGTGATGAGATCAGACTTAGTTAATGGCCCGGTTACGATAGGGATAAGATCAAGTCTACCGGTGGATGGAGTTTCCCTTTTGCTAGGAAATGATTTAGCAGAGGGTAAAGTCATACCTGCGGTGAAACTCACAAGTAAGCCATTGGTTTATGAGTCTGAAAAGGATTTGGAAATCTACCCTGCTTGTGCATTACTAGAGCAATGTCTAGAAAAAAGGTAGAGGTAGAGAAAGTCTGTGATGATCCTGTAGTGGAGGCAAACATTGAGGACAAACCTAAGGATCCAGCTTTGCTGCTGTCAAGAATTAACAGCCAGACAAAAGCATGATCCTGATCTTGCTGGGATAAGAGATAAGATTCTGTCTAACCAGGAAATTGAAACTGTGCCAGTAGGTTACTTTGTTCAAGATGGAATATTGATGAGAAAGTGGAGACCACAAGTGATACTTGCCAGTGAAAACTGGGCAGTAGTAAGGCAAGTTGCAATTCCCAAAACTTACAGGAATGAAATATTAAAGTTGGCTCATATTACACCTTTAAGAGGTCATCTTGGAGTGAAGAAGACGGTAGAAAAGATAAGGAAACAGTTTTATTGGCTGAAATTAAGAAAGGATGTTGTGAACCTTTGTAGAACCTGTCACAATTGTCAACTGGTGGGCAAGTCTAAACAAGGACCATCAGTGGCACCTTTACAACCCATTCCTGCTTTTGGGGAGCCCTTCTCAAAAGTGATAGTGGATTGTGTTGGCCCATTGCCAAAATCCAAAGTGGGAAATGAATATTTGTTTACACTCATATGCACAGCTTCAAGGTTTCCAGAGGCTATTCCCCTGAGAAACATTAAAGCAAAGACGATTGTGAAGGCTATGCTAAAATTTTTCACACTGTTTGGCCTACCAAGGAAAACTCACTCGGACCAAGGGAGTAATTTTATGTCTGGAATATTTCAATAGGTGGTGTATGAATCGGGGGCCCATCAAATTGTGTCGTCTGCCTATCATTCTAAAAGTCAAGGAGTCTTGGAAAGGTTCCATTTAACTGTGAAAAATATGATGAGGGCTTATTGCGTGGAAAATAATAACGATTGGGATGAAGGAATCCATTTGTTATTGTTTGCTGTTAGAGAGGCCACTCAGGAGTCTCTTGGCTTTAGTCCATTTGAGTTGATGTTTGGTCATGAAGTCAGGGGTCCATTGAAGGAACAATGGATACATAATGATATACAATCAAATCTGTTGGATTATGTTTTCAAATTTAAAAACAGATTGCATCAGGCTTGCGAGATGGCAAGGAAAAATTTAAAAACTGCTCAGGTAAAAATGAAAATTTGCTATGATCAAAAAGCAAAATTTAGGGGCATTAAAACTGATGACAAAGTATTGGTTTTGTTTCCAATGCAGTCAAACCCTTTGAGAGCTCAGGGTTCAGGACCATATAAGGTGAAATCAAAAATTAACCAGGTCACCTATGTCATTGAGACACCTGATCATCGAAGAGAGACACAGGTCTATCACATGAACATGCTTAAACCTTACTTTGAGAAAATGACTGAGGAGGAGACTAGGATTCCAACCAAGGTGCTAGTTATAGATGAAAGTAAGGAGGAGATGAGTTTCGTGGAAGGTCACGGAGCACAGAAAGTGATAAGCCCCAGGCTGGAAAATTCTATAGTTTTGCAAAACTTAGACATCAAATTAATGCATTTGACTAAATCAGAAAGGGAAGAAATGAAGACATTACTTATGAAATTTAAGGATATATTGCCAGATGTTCCAAGAAGAATTACTGTGACTTGTCATGATGTGGAGGTCAGTGATGCTAAGCCTATTAAGCAGCATCCTTACTGAGTTAATCAGGAAAAGAGTAGATTGTTGGATCAAGAGGTGGATTATATGCTCAAAAATGACATCATCTGAAAATCAAGTTCAAATTGGAGTTCACCCTGTGTTGACAGTTTACAGCACGGAAACAGGCCATATTGGCCCTTCGAGTCTGTGCCAGTTCACATGAACAATTCCACTAGTTTTCCCCTCCAACACTCTGGCCATATCCCTCCAACCCCCTCATATCCATGTACATATCCACCCTTCTCTTAAATGACAGAAAGGACCCTGCTGCAATTACCTCTTCTGGAAGATCATTCCATTCTGCCACCACTCTCTGAGTGAAGAAGCATCCTCTAACATTTTTAATAAAGTTTTGCCCCCTTACCTTGAACTGATGCCCTCTTGTTCCAACCTCCCCTGCCCTCAGGGGAAAGAGTCTACTCATGTCTAGTCTATCTATTCCTTTCATAATTTTGAATACCTCTATCATAACCCCCTTCAACCATCTATGTTCCAATGAATAAAGTCGCTGTCTCCTTAATCTTTCTCTGTACTCTAGATGTTGTAAGCTTTTGTACAGATATTAAATTGTAAACGTGGTGACAAAGACAGAGTAGATGATTGTATAGATAAGGTGGGAAAGGCTAAGTTTCTTACAAAGATTGATCTCTTAAAAGGATACTGGTGTGTACCTTTGACAGAGAAAGACAGGGAGATTTCTGCATTTGTTACACCTTCAGGATTGTATGAGTATAATGTTATGCCTTTCAGGATGAAAAATGGTCTTGGCACATTTCAGAGAATAATTAATGCAGTAATTCAGGGTTTAGAGCACACAGAAGCTTATATCGATGATTTAGTAATTAGTACGGATACATGGGAAGAACACATGCCTGAATTAGAGCAGTTATTTCAGAGACTGGTGGAAGCACACCTCACAGTGAATTTGCACAACAGTGAGTTTGGACATGCCACTGTAAGTTATCTGGGTTATGTGGTAGGACAGGGACAGATGGCACCAGTTGGAGCGCAAGTATTGGCTATCACTGTATTCCCTATCCCTTGTAATAAGAAAGCTCTTCAAAGATTTCTAGGCATGATTGGCTACTATCATAGATTTTGTAAAAACTTTGCAGAAATTGCACTCCCATTAACAAAACTACTTGGAAAGAAAGAAAAATTTATCTGGTCAGAAGCATGTAAGGAAGTGTTTCTGAAGTTAAAGGCCATTTATGCCATCAGCCTGTACTTTTGTCCCCTAACTTTTAAAAGCCATTCTTTTTAGCCGTGGATGCCAGTGACGAAGCGGTTGGTGCTGTACTGTTACAGAAGAAGGATGGTGATGGAATAGAACATCCTATTTCGTACTTCTTGAAAAAGTTTAATGACCATCAACAAAATTATTCAACCATTGAGAAGGAATAATTAGCGCTTGTTTTAGCGTTGCAACATTTTTTTTAAACTTTATTTATTCGTTCAAAAACCAAATAATATGACATATACAGCAATTAAACATGAACATGAACATTTTTTATATATATATTTATAGAAAAAAAGAAAAAAAAGAAAAGAAAAGAACCCCCCCTTCAGCCAACTATCCTAAGGAGAGCCATAAAAAAGAAAAAAAAAAAGAATATTAAAAAAAGTTAAATATACATATTAAAATCTAATCAATATAAATTGAAATGTAAATATTCTGAGTATAACAGCCACTTATTAATAAAAAATATATAATTATCATGCAAAACATATGTAATTTTTTCCATTATTAAACAATATTTCATCTCATTATGCCATCTATTAATATCAATCATATTTGTATCTTTCCACATACTAGCAATACATTTTTTCGCTACAGATAAAGCTAAATATACAAAAGCAAGCTGGAACTTATCTAATCCTAAGCCTTTCAGAGGTTGCAAACTACCCAATAAAAATTCTGTTGGATCTACAACTATTTTAATCTAATACAGATATTGTAAAAATGATTCAATTTTCTTTCCATATAACCATATAACCACTTACAGCACAGAACAGGCCAGTTCGACCCTACTAGTCCATGCCATAACAAATCCCCACCCTCCTAGTCCCACTGACCAGCACCTGGTCCATACCCCTCCAGTCCTCTCCTCTCCATGTAACGATCCAGTCTATCCTTAAATGTAACCAATGATCCCACCTCAACTACGTCTTCCGGAAGCTCATTCCACATCCCTACCACCCTTTGCGTAAAAAAATTTCCCCTCATGTTCCCTTTATAATTTTCCCCCTTCAATCTTAAACCATGCCCTCTAATTTGAATCTCCCCCACTCTTAATTGAAAAAGCCTATCCACATTTACTCTGTCTGTCCCTTTTAAAATCTTAAACACCTCTATCAAGTCCCCCCTCAATCTTCTATGCTCCAGAGAAAAAAGCCCGTGTCTGCACAACCTTTCCCTGTAACTCAAACCTTGAAATCCTGTCAACATTCTCGTGAACCTCTCTGCACTCTCTCTATTTTGTTTATATCTTTCCTATAATTTGGTGACCAAAACTGTACACAGTACTCCAAATTTGGCCTCACCAATGCCTTGTACAATTTCATCATAACCTCCCTACTCTTGAATTCAATACTCCGATTTATGAAGGCCAACATTCCAAATGCCTTCTTCACCACACCATCTACCTGAGTATCAGCCTTGAAGGTACTATTTACCATCACTCCTAAATCCCTTTGTTGCTCTGCACATCTCAATAGCCTACCATTTAATGCATATGTCCTATTTAGATTTTGCCTTTCCAAAATGTAACACCTCACACTTATCTGTATTAAATTCCATCAGCCATTTCTCAGCCCACACCTCCAGCCTTCCTAAATCACCTTTTAATCTACGGTAATCTTCCTCACTGTCCACAAAAAGATTGTATATGTATACATGTATACATGACCAAACAGCATGTATCACCACATCTAAAACACAAATCTGATTCATGAAAACCATATTTTTTTTAATTTTTCAGGTGTCATATATACAAATAATTAATTATAATATATAATTACATCATATATAATTGATGTAAAAAATTGTAATTAATTAGATAGTGCATTTATCAATCTAGTTACACTATCATAACAGATATCTAACCAATCCTCTTCAGAAAATATAAAACCAATATCCACTTCCCATTTAATTTTAGATCTATCCAACCCTTTTTATCCATACCATCCTGTAATATTTGATACATAAATGAAATATATCCCTTCTCTGGTACCTTCATAAGAAAAGTCTCAAATTTAGTCATTTCAGGTAAAATCATATCTCTACCAACATACATTTTACCAAAGATCAAATTTGATAATAAAGAAATAAAGAATTCTTATCAATACCAAAATCTTCCCTCATCTGATTAAAAGATAAAAACTTACGCTCTTTAAAACAATCTCCCAAATTTTTCACACCTTTAAATCTCCAATGCAATAAACTTAAGTTGATAAGTTGATGATTATACTACAGAGTCAAAGCCAATAATTTACCCAAGAACCTATCATTTTATTTTTCTTTATCCATAACTTCATTAAATGTTTTAGTATAGGCACATTATATTGTTGTAACAAATTCATATTCCATCTAAACAAAAATTGATGTATTTCAAATTCAGAAATACTTCCATCTCAATTTTAGCCCAACAAGGAGGCCGTACCAAATCCATCAATGAGCTAATAAATTTAAGATGGGCTGCCTCATAATAATTTTGAAAATGTGGTAAATGTAATCCCCCTAACTCATATTTCCAAGTTAATTTATTCAAAGCTACTCTCAAAAATTTACCCCTTCATAGAAACTCCCTAACCATTTTATTTAAATCTTGAAAAAAAATTTCATCAAGTAAATACAGAATAGATTGAAACAAATATTGTATACACGGAAAGATATTCATCTTAATTGTATTTATCCTTCCCATTAAATTAATAGGTAAATCTTTCCATTTAATCAAATCAGTTTTGATTTTTTTCATTAACGGAGCATAATTTAATTTATATAAAGATTGATAATTAACATTCAAAATTATACACAGATATATAATTTGGTCAGTCCACTTCAAATTAATAATATTCTTATAAACTGAATAATTTCCTTCACTTACCGGTAATATTTCACTTTTTTCCCAGTTAACTATATCCAGAAAGACATCCATATTGTATTAAACATTCCATCAAATGCAAAAATGACTGAGCTGAATTTGTTAAATACACCAATACTGTATTTGTTAAATACAGCAAATAAATTAATTTTATACTCCTCATATAAAACTTTCATATCTTGTATCTGTGTATTTTGTCTTATCAATTGTGCTAAACGTTCAATCACTAACACAAACAAAGCTGGTGATAAAGGACAACCTTGATGAGTTGATCGAGTTAACTTAAAAGATTTCAAAATCAAACCATTCATCAATACTCTAGCTACCGGTTGACTATATAGAGCCCTAATCCAACCAATAAAAGAAGGACCAAACTTAAATTTCTCCAAAAATGTAAACAAAAAATTCCATTCAACTCTATCAAATGCTTTTTCTGCATCTAAGGATATGACCATCAGATGATCTGAAGATTGTCGAAATCTATTAATCAAACTAATCACATGCAAAATGTTATCTGAAGCATATCTAGTCTTTATAAAACCTGCTTGATCAATATGAATCAACTTTGGTAAAAATTTAGCCAATCTCTTTGCTAATATTTTAGCTATTATTTTATAATCTACATTTAACAATAATATTGGTTTATATGAAGATACTTTCAAAGGATCTCTATCTTTTTTAGAAATTACTGTAATTAAAGCACTAGAACAAGACTCAGGTAATTCATAATGTTCTCCAACTTGACGTAAAACATCCCCCAACACTGTAGATAAATCATCATTAAAAAATTTATAAAATTCAACCGAAAATCCATCATCGCCAGGTGATTTACCGTTCAGCATTTCCAGCATAGCCATTTTAATTTCTGAATCAGTAAATGGTTCTTCTAACTCCTGTAATATCTCCATCCTCTAATATCAGTACATTCAACTGTGATAAAAAAAGATCAATCAATCCAGTTTCCTGTTTTCCTTCAGATGTATATAATGTTTTGTAAAATGAATAAATTTCATCATTAATCTCACAAGATTTATAAGTAATAAGAGAATTCCATCTAACAGCATTAATAGTCCTCGATATCTGTTCTTTCTTTAATTGCCATGCCAATACCTTATGTGCTTTCTCTCCCCATTTGTAATACTGTTGTTTAGTCCTATTAATCACACATTCAAATTGATAAGATTGCAAAGTATTATATTTCAATTTCAGCCTAGATAATTCTATTTTCTGATCTTCTATAGCATCTTTCTGAAATTCCTTTTCTAACTCATTAATCTGTTTCTCTAATTCAAGACTCTGATTTAATCAATTCTTTTTTATTTTAGAAGTATAACTAATTATTTGTCCTCTCAAATAGGCTTTCATAGCATCCCATAATACAAACTTACTTTGAACAGAATTAGAACTTTATTTCAAAAAAAATTAATTTGTTTTTCAAAAAATCAATAAATTCCATATTTTTAACAACATTGTATTAAATCTCCAACGATAAGTTATTTGAATTTTCTCAGAAGTTTCATATGTAAAATATAACAGAGAATGATCTGAAATCACCCTACTTTTATATTCTGCTTGTTGGATTTTCCCTTGTAAATGTGCCGATACTAAAAAGAAGTCAATCCTTGTAAACGATTCATGTCTAGATGAATAAAACGAAAAAATTTTCTCTGTTGGATTAAGACATCTCCAAATATCTACTAAATTAAGATCTTTCATCAATGCTTGAACCTGAATTGCCATCTTGGATTTTTTAACTTTCTTTGAAGATTTATCTAATAAAGGTTCCAAAACACAATTAAAATCACCACCAACTAAAATATTATCATTAGCCTGACCCAAACATAAAAGTGCATCCAAAATAAATACTTCATCTGCATTTGGAGCATAAATATTAATTAAAGTCCAAAATTCACTAAAAATCTTACAATTCAATTTAAGAATACATCCTGTCTTTTCCTCCATTGATTGTAATTCAAAAGATAAATTTTTATGTATCAAAATTGCCTCACCTTTAGCTCCAGAATTAAATTAAGAAGAATATACATGCCCAACCCAATCCCTTTTTAATTTCACGCTTTCCTTCACATTCAAATGTGTTTCTTGTATTAAGAAAATTTTCATTTTCTTAATATACACCAAGACTCTCTTACATTTAATCGCACTATTTAATCTTCGAACATTAAAAGTAGCAAACCTCAACTTTGACATATCTACTATTATTACTAAATATCAATAATATCTTTATATAAAAACTCAAATCAACGTATATAGGCCCTCCAATAAAAAAAATCACAAATTCAAAATGGAAAATAAATAAATAAATAATAAAGGGGGAAAAAGATAATTCCCCCCCTAAAAAAAAACTACCAAAAGGTAGTAATCCCCTAAACAAAAATTGGGTGTGGGTCACCCACCAGTGGCTGATGACTAGTAAAGAACTTAGTGCAAATCTCTCTCTCCCTAACCAAACAGTCAATAACATCAAAATATCATAATAACAAAAGAAAATATAGAATAAGAAAATTCTTCTTTTCATCCAGATTCAAATCTCGAAGATCCCATTTCAGAAGGAGGTAGACTCTTTCCATTCCTGTTTTTCCCATTTCTGCCATTTCTTCCATTTCCAGAGCAACCAGAATTTTCTTTAGGAGATAATGGTGGACTATGTCTTTGTCCTCTTGCATCTGGCAATGAATCAGCCAAAATCATTGCTTCATGATCAGTTTCAAAAAACCGAAATTGATAGTCTCCATAAAACACCTTCAACACTGCAGGGTAACGAAAAGTAGACTTGTAACATTTACGCTACAAAACTTCTTTAACTGGATTGAATCGACGTTGACGTTGAATGACCTCTTGACTCAAATCAGGATAAAAAAAAGACTCTGCTATTCTGAATCAATAATGGGGTTGTCGTTGTCTCGCATTTTGTACTACAAGTTGAAGTATTGCTTCTCTGTCCAAATAACTCAAACATCGAATTATTACCAGTCTCGGTGGTTGACCAGCTGAGAAAAATTCTTGCCCTAATATTTCCGGAATCCAGTCTTTAAAAAAACGAAGAGGATCTTGTTCTTCTTTACCTTCTGGCAAACCAACAATTTTCACATTATTCATAGGAACATAGGAAGTAGGAACAGAAGTAGGCCAAAAATGGCCCATTGAACCTGCTCCGCCATTCAATACAATCATGGCTGATCTAATTTATGACCTAACTCCACCTACCTGCCTTCTCCCCATATCCCCTAATTCCTCTATCATGAAAAATTTATCTAACCGAATTTTAAATATGTTTAATGAGGCAGCCTCAACCACTTCCCTGGTTAGAGAATTCCAAACATTCACTACATTCTGGGAAAAACTATATTTCCTCATCTCTGTCCTAAATCTACTGCCCCGAATCTTGAGACTGTGTCCTCTCATTTTAGTTTCCCCGGCCATCTCAAAAAACCTTCCTACATCTATCCTATCCATACCCTTCATAATCATATATGTTTCTATAAGATCTCCTCTCATTCTTCTGAACTCGAGCGAATACAATCCTAGATGATTTAATCTTTCATCATAAGTCAACCCCTTCATCCCAAGGGATGGAGACCAGAACTGGACACAGTACTCCAGGTGCAGTCTCATCAGTACTTTATACAGTTGCAACATTACCTCCCTACTCCTGAATTCAATTCCTCTTGCGATGAAGGCCAACATTCCATTTTCCTTCTTAATAACCTGCTGCACCTACAACCTAATTTTTTGCGATTCATGCACAAGCACTCCCAAGTCCCTCTGCACAACAGCATACTGTAGTTTTTCACCCTTTAAATAATATTCAGCTCTTTTATTTTTCTTGCCAAAAGTGGATAACCTCACACTTACTAACATTGTACTCCATCTGCCAGACCTTTGCCCACTCATCCAGCTTAACTATATCCCTCTGCAGACTCTCCACATCCTCATTACAATTTGCTCTTCCTCTCAATTTGGTGTCATCTGCAAACTTGGCTACACCACATTTTGTCCCCTCCTCCAAGTCTTCAATGTAAATGATGAACAGTTGTGGGCCTAACACTGACCCCTGCGGCACCCCACTTACCACTCTCTGCCAACCTGAAAAACTCCCATTTATCCTGACTCTCTGCCTCCTGTCAGACAACCAATTTTCAATCCAGGCCAATAGACTTCCCCGGACTCCACTTTCCTGTAACTTACTGATAAGTCTCTTGTGTGACACCTTATCAAACGTTTTCTGGAAATCCAAATACACAACATCAACCTGTTCCCCTCTATCCACCGCACCCATTATATCCTCAAAGAATCCTAACAAGTTTGTCAAACAAGATCTTTCCTTTCTAAAAACATGCTGCGTCTGCCTGATTGAACCCTTACGTTCCAAAAGATTCACTATTTCATCTTTAATGACGGCTTCAAGCATTTTCCAACTACAGACGTCAAGCTAATTGGCCGATAGTTTCCAGTCTTCTGCCTACATCCCTTCTTAAAAAGTGGCGTGACATTTGCTGTCTTCCAGTCTGCCGGGACCTGCCCAGAATCCAAGGAATTTTGGTATATGACCACCAATGCATCAACTATAACTTCTGCCATTTCCTTCAGAACCCTTGGATGCATATCATCAGGACCAGGTGATTTGTCTGGGTTTAGTCCCATTAGTTTCTCCATCACTACTTCCTTTGTAACAACTCTATTATCAAGGCCCTCCCCAACATTGGCATCCTTAACTCCGCACTTGGGCATGCTAGACGTGTCTTCCACCATGAAGACTGACACAAAATATTTGTTTAATGCCTCGGCCATTTCCTCATTTTTTGCTATCAGTTTTCCTTTCTCATCCTATGTTAACTCTGGCCACCCTCTTCCATTTTATATATTTATAAAATTTTTTGCTTTCTGTTTTTATATTTTGTGCCAATTTACTTTCATAATCCTTTTTCCCATTTCTTATTACCCGCTTTGTAACCCCTTGTTGTCTCTTAAAGTTTTCCCAATCTTCCAGTTTCCCACTGCTCTTTGCAGCTTTGTACACCTGCGCCTTCAATTTTATACTCTCCTTTATTTCCTTTGTTAACCACGGTTGATTTTTCCCTCCCTTGCTGCCCTTTTTCCTGACCGGAATATATTTTTGTTGAGCATTACAAAATATTTATTTGAAAATCTTCCACTGTTCCTCAACTGTTTCATCAATTAGCCTGTGCTCCCAGTCCACTCTGCCCAATTCCTCCCTCATCCTATGGTAGTCACCCCTGTTTAAGCATAATATATTAGTTTTAGATCTAACTATTTCCCCTTCCATCTGAATGAGAAATTCAATCATACTATGATCGCTATTTCCCAGATGGTCTCTGACTATTACATCATTTACTCTACCTATCTCATTGCACAACACTAGATCCAAGAGAGCATTTTCTCTTGTGGGTTCCTTAACATGCTGCTCAAGAAAGCTATCGCGGATGCATTCTATGAAGTCCTCTTCCAGACTCCCACGACCAACTTGATTTTCCCAATCTACGTGGAAGTTAAAGTCCCCCATGACTACTGCCGTATCATTATTACATGTCTCACTTATCTCTCTATTTATTTCCTGTGCCACTAAACTATTGTTATTTGGTGGGTGATAGATAACACCCACCAATAATTTTTTTCCCTTTGTTATTCTTTATCTCTACCCAAATGGACTCAACATTATGCTCTTTAGATACTGCCTGGAGCTCATCTTTGAATAAGAGTGCAACTCCACCTCCCTTACCATCCTGTCTATCTCTTTGCACCACCTCATACCCTTGAAAGTTTAATTCCCATTTAGGGTCACCTTGTAGCCATGTTTCCGTGATGGCTACCAAAACATAGGCATGGGTACCGATTTGCGCCTCAAGTTCACTAACCTTATTTCTAATACTGCGGGCATTCAAATAAAGTGCCCTTGTGCTCTTTATCCTTTTAATATCTAGTGACTTCTGTAACCTTTTCTTTTGATTTTTATGCCCACTATTTTTCTTTGTAATTTTCTTAAGACTATCATTGACCCGAAAACTCACTGCACCACCTGATTTTTTACTTTCTCCTCCCAACATTACTTTTCCTATTTTACTTTTCCTGGCCATTACTTTATCTTCCCTACCCTTTTCCCTGTCACTCTTGTTCCCATACCCTTGCCAAATAGTTTAAACCTTACCCCACTGCTGTACCAAACATACTTGCCAAAATGTTGACACCTTTTGGATTAGGTACAACCCGTCCCTCTTGTAAAGGTCATGCCTTCCCCAAAAGAGATCCCAATGATCCAAGAAGCCAAATCCTTGCCTTGGACACAAGCACCTCAGTCACACGTTCATTTTCCTTATCCTTACGTTCTTTTCATCACTTGCATTTGGAACAGGTAGTAATCCCAAGATCTCCACCCTAGCATTCCTGTCTTTCAGCTTTCGTCCCAGCTCACTGTAATCCCTTTTCATTACCTCCACCCTTTTCTTGTCAATGTCGTTTGTACCCACATGTACCAAGACATCAGGCTGCTCTCCCTCTCCTCTCAGAATATTTTGGACCCAATTTGTGATATCTCGTACACTTGCACCAGGGAGGCAGCACACCATGCAGGTATACTTATCTGGCTCACAGAACCTCCTGTCTGTACCCCTGACAATGGAGTCCCCAATAACTACTGCATTTCTCCTTTTCCTTTTCTTTTGCACCACTCTGCCAGGCTCATTGCCATTGACCTGGTGCCCGTGGCCACCTTCTGTCTGGTCATCCTCCTCAACAGAATCCAACACAACATAACTGTTGCTGAGTGGGATAGTCATTGGTGTGCTCTCCATTTTTCTCGCTTTTTTTCTTTCCCCCCCCCCCCCACCCGACGGTTTCCCACTTACCTGACACGGATTCTGGAGTATTTATCACCCTGAAAGTTGAGTCGATTAACTCCTCACTCTCCCTTACAAGCCGCAGGTCATCAATCTGCAACTCCATATCCCTAATTCACTCCCTTAGTAACTGCATCTCGGTACACCTGGTGCAGCATCTGACACCCAGTACAGAGCACTAACCCTATTGGCATGACTCTGAATACAAAGCTTACCTTTTCTCCTTGCCTGCTTTCGCCGAAGCCTGATAAGCCAAACCCAGGAAGTCTCACTCCTTCACTGCTCCACTCACTCACTGAGCCACTCCTCGCTGGCCGCTCCCTCCCCTTTCACTCCTTTTATTGGCCCCTTGACCAATTAACCCTGTCACTTTCAGCAAGCTCCTCCTCCTCTGACTCACAGCCCAACTCTCTCCAAGCTCCTCCTCCGACTCCCAGCCGATCCAAGTAGTTTCTGCTTTGATTCTCCAAATAATCTATTTTTCTTTCTAGTTCTCCTAATTCTATGACTGATTTTTCCACCTTCAATACTTTTTCTGTTAGAAATCACTTGTTGCTTACAGTCCAAAAAAGCAGTCTGAATATTTAAAAATTTTTCTTAAGATGCATCCACACATGCCTTAACCATATTTAATTCTGAACTCATACCAGTATTCATTTGAAACATTTCATTCATTTGAGATGTCAACAAATCCATTCCAGGTTTTATAACAGCTTGAACAATTGCATTCAATTGCATACACTGTGATTCAGTCATCAGCTCTCTCTGACATGGTGGCAGAACAAGGTAACTGAAGCTCCTGCTGCAACTCAACAGAAGGCATTTTAAAAGTTTTACTGCGAGTCTGGACTCACAGCAACAGCACCCCGACTTCCTCAGGGGGTCACCGCTGGTCTCCCCCCCGCATCTTATTGTTTTTTTCATCAATTCACGAAGATAAACTATTTTTTCAGATTGAAATGCTACCTGATGCATTTCCAACAATGGAGTCATCTTCCTGCATGCTCCCTCTATTGAAATTGAAAGGCTTTCCAAATCGGGGTCCACTTCTTGGGAACACGCACCTTCTTCCGGAGAACGGATAATTCCAGCGGCATCCTTCATTTGGTGAGCAATAGATTTTTTTTCAGCCCTGACAGGCAATATTTGGGGATTAGACAATGAAGAGATTGAGCCTGGGGCTGTATCAAGTCATATAGGCCTCAAATCTTCAGCACTTCGAAAATGTAACTTCTTATGAACTTGAGGTATAGTCTTTTTGACCATTAGTGGCCATAGTAATTCCTTAATACTTTAAACTAAAATTTAAAAATTTAAACTTGGAAACAAAGGGTTAAAAAATTAATATTTTAAAGTCTGGCCAGAGAGGTCGAGATGGCACGTCTAGACTCTACGCCATCTTGCCACGCCCCCCCCCCCCCCCGTACTGCTCAAAAACTGTTAATAATATATACTGATCATAATTAATTAGTTTTTCTGTCTAAAATGAAAAATAAGAACAGATGGTTAGTGAACTGGAGCTTAATGTTACAAGAGTATGATTTAATTATTGCACACATAAAGAGGACGGATAATGTAATAGCAGATTGTTTGTCAAGATGTTAATCTGGGTAGATATGAATCTAATCATATACTTATTGTAAAAAAATGGAGTGTTTATTTTTATTTATGTAATACTTCCATTAATTGTTAAAAATTTGTTCTTGTGGACCAAATTTTTTTTTAAGCAGGGGAGGTGTTACAGAGTTCTGTGTTGTGTTGTGTATTGGCCTATGTTTTGTGTGGTTTTATGTTAAAAAGTGACAGTTTGCCTTAGATAGCCAAGGTGAAGGTGGATTGCTGAGAGAGTGGGAGACAGACTGAGCATGTGCAGAAAATGATAAACCACCACTGGGTGGTGCTGTGGAGTGGAAGAAGGCCCAGAGCATGAGTCATGGTCTGGAAGACAGTTTAGAATGTTGGAATTTTCGAAGCCAGTCGGAAGGATCCGGACCAAGCCAATGGTTCCTCTCTCTGCAAGCAACACAAGAAGACAACTTCGAATATTGTGCTCTCTCTCTCTCTCTCCCTCACAAAGAACTTTTGGCTTCAGTTTACCAAACAAACTGAATTTTGTTTATGATCTTTGCTTCGGTTGAGATCAAATTTTTGTGAGTTGTGTGTGTTTTGTGTCTAAGTTTTTCTGTGGGCTGGTTGGAAATATAACTTAGTCTTTAATTACATATGTTATATTTAGGCTGGGGAATTTATTAGTTTTACACTGTTATAGAAATTTGCATAGTAACCAGTGGGCATTGTTATAAAAGGGGGGATTTGAATTAAAGTTTGAAGGTGAATTTTTGTTAATAAAGTCATTGTTCATCTTTACCCCTGTGTGATATGCCTTCTTTGTGGTTGCTGGTTTGATCTTGTAACACCATTTAAACTTCACAACTTTTCTACATGACAAGTAATCCTATCAGCTAAAGGCATGATTTCACTCTTTCCCAATTTACTTTATATCCAGTTAATGCTCCATACTGTTCCAAACTTTTATGTAAAATCTCCAAAATTGTAAAGGATGTGCTAAATATATCAAAACAAATTTATCTTATTTTCATCAGAATTCACCATAATACCTTTAATAGCACTAACCTGCCTAATCATCTGCCCCAAAGGTTCAATAACCAATGCAAACAGAGCTGGTGGCAAAGGGCAGCCCTGTGTGGTCGATCTAGATCATGTAAAAGGTAAAGATATCACTCTCACCATGGGATTTTTATACAAAACCTTAATCCAACCAGTAAAAAGAGGCCCAAAATTAAACTTTTCCAAGACAAAACAAAAATAACTCCATTCCACTCCGTCAAAGGCTTTTTCTGCATCCAAAGAGATGACCATCATTTGGTCAGATTGCTGATATTAATTAAAGAAATCAACTTTACCACATTGTCCGCTGAATCACGGTTCTTGATAAAACCTGCCTCATCTACATGAACCAAATCAGGTAAGCATTTAGCCAACTTATTAGCTATAACCTTGGCTACTATCCACACCATGGTCCATTCTGATAGTAGCCAAGGTTATAGCTAATAAAACAGGCAGCAAATCAGAATGGACCATGGTGCTTGGCAGGGGAATGGCTTCCTTCATATCACCCAGTGAGCCTTGTCCAAGTCCAGACCATTCGAAAAATGCATTGTTCCCAAAACCTTGGGAATCCACTTTTGAAAAAACTGGACTGGGTCCGGACCTTCAAAATCTTCTGGAAGGCCAACTATCCTAACATTATTCCACCGACTTTGATTCACCAAATCTTCTTCAACAAATCAGTCTTCTGAATTTCCCAACCAGTGAATGAACCTTCCATCTGTCCCATCTTCTCCTTACAAAAATCAACATAATCTTTACAGTTAATAAATTCTTCTTCAATTTTATTAAACTTGTCTTGAACTTTTTCAAACATTTTGCCACTGTGGTGATATGCGATTATACCATTAGGTAACCAGGGGCCACCACCTGATGACCTTGTATATAAAGCCGACCAGAGCTAGGCTCCTCCATTCTGATCTAGGCTTGCAGAGGCAAGATCTAGCTGTACATATTAGTCTATTAAAACTAGCATTTAACTTGCTCTCTGTCTCATGTGGTTGATGTTAATCACAATTTAATAGACTAATATATAACCAGGATGGAAGCTACTTCTGCCCTAGCCCACGCTCCCGACTCCTCCATAACCCGATCTAAGGACCTGCAAGTGGAGATGGCTCTCACACATGTGCAACCAAGTACGGACCAGATGGAGAGCTGCAGGACCGAAATTGCAATGGAGAGAGGGACTCACCCAGCAACCATGGACTACAAGAGGGACAAAAGTATCCCGGAGAAGGTAAAGAGCAGCTAAGAGCCCTACCTGTTAGTTAATTCACTGGAATCGGGACCAGCCAAGCAAACCCCCCCCCCCCCCCGGATTCCTGATTTATAATCAAGGATCGCGACAAGCGCGGGCAGAAGGAGTGTGGCAAGTCATCCTCCCGATCATGATCTACCCCAGGACCATGTGGATGTGTTGCTATCCTAAGACACCACTAGCTAACCCCGATTCCCCAGAGAGGGCACACGCTTCCCCAGGACTGAGTGGCCATGTGGGGAAGGGATCAGGCTTGGTATGTGCCCCCCACCCCCCCCCCAGCCACTGAACCAGAGGCTTAGGTTCAGCCAAGTGCTGAGGCCAGACAGGCAGCAACTAGAGTGGACCCCAGAACCCCCGGAGCAAGCACACACTTTGGCCGATGGCAGAGGTGTTTTTTTAAATCATGTGGGGGTTGATGGGGCGTCATGGAAAGAGATGTTAATGTTACTACTAGCCCAGCTGGGGGAATCGCCCGTACTCCCTTATACAGGATGCTAAGTCCTACCAAGAGGCTATGAGCACCTTATAGAGACACTATAAAAAAGGGCACAGCAGGCTCCACTCCAGACACAGGCTCACGACCAGGTCACAGCAAGCGGGGGAGTCTGTTAGAAATTTCATCCTTTCCCTGAAAGACCTAGAATCAGCCCAAGAGTATGCAGATGACCTCATAAGGGACAGGATTGTATCAGGCGTCAGATCTACCGAGATCAGATTAAGACTGCTGGAAAAAGAGATAGTCACTATTGCGGAGGCTCTGGAGGACTCAAGGAGAGAACTGGAAGAGTATACACTGCTGGACTCATTAGCCCCTCACAAATACGAGTGATCAAGGGCACAACGTAGCAGCAGCAGCCCCACTAGAGCGCTCCAAGTGCCTTTTTTGCAGGGAGCCCAGAGCTCTCTGCCCGGTGTAATGGTATGGATTGTATGTACTAATTGGCCGGCAAAGGCTCGGGCTGGCCTACCCCCCGATGACACTCTCACTGGGACTCCTCCCCTGGGACCCAGGCCATAAAGTTCGGGCCACCTCTCCCTTCTCTAGCTTGGATCCGGGCCAGCTCAAGTCTTCTGTACAATGAAGCCATTCGTTCCCTTTAGTCTTTGTCCTGGTGATTATTGGGGCAAATGATAGTCCCCAACACCCGGCTAGAGAAAAGGACCGTTCAAAATGTGGAAAGGACATTATGCGAAAACCCTTTCTCGTGCAAATGAGAAGCGGGAAAGCTCTTCTCCCTCCTCCTCAGGTAGACAGAAACAGAGTGCCTTGCCGGACGGAGGACACCACCATCGGAGGACCCTAGCTCCGGTTGGCTTCATATACCAGGTCGTCAGGTGGTGGCCCCTGGTGACTTAGTGGTGTAATCCCACATCACCACAGTCACATCCATTTTAATTAATGCTATTTTCCCCCTTTCCCCTCGACTGACCTCAATAGGCCGGATGTGGTTTATATCCCGGAGGGTGATTGGCAGTTGACCAGGTGGGGCTTGGTCCATTCAGGTCAGCTGATTGACAGCCGGCCAGGTGTTGCCTTGTCCTCCGGGGCTCTTCCTGCAGGTACACAGGTCTCCCCCTGCAGTCGGCTAGTGGTGTATCACCACATTCTACCCCTTCATTAAAATTGTCCCAGGGGTGGGGAGGTTACATTTCATGTCCTACAAAAAAGCCCCAAACATATATACATTGTTTACATTTAGTTGGTCCAGAGTCTCTGCGACTGTTGCAGGGTTGGCTCCTGGTGAGAGATCGGCAAGGATAAGCAGGGGCTAGTCGGGGTGGGTGGGGGCCAGAGCAGCTGGCATGGTGCAGCGTGGTAGGGTGGCAGGGGCAGCCAAAGTTGAAGTGTGTGTGAGGCGTTGGATGGGTGGGGGGAGGCAGACGGGTTTGTCTCCCACGGTTCGAGTGATTCCGGGTGCCCATGGAGGTCTTGGGTGTCCCACAGCTGTCCGGGATTGGGGCAGTGTGTCAGGCCGGCATGGTCCTGGGACAATGGAGGCTGTTGTGCTGTGGTGGATGCTCCTGCTGGTGCCAGGTCCCTGGTTGAGATGGTGTCCTCCTTGCCACTGCTGAACCTAACGTAGGCATAGTTATGGTTTGAGTGTAAGAGGAACTCCTGCTCGAGCAGGGTTTCGGCCTTTTAGGCTGCACGTGCAGGAACACTGGTCCCGGGGATGTGAACCATGCTGGGAGAGATGTTCCCGTCACCGATTTCCTCGGGAACCCAAACAGGCGTTCATGAGGGGTCTCATTGATAGCCACGCACAGGAGTGACCTGATGGCATGGAGCGCCTTGGGGAGGGCGTCCTGCTAGTACTCTATGGACCACCCCTTAGACTTAAGGGCCAGGAGGACTGTTTTCCAGATTACCCCATTTTCGCACTCCACCTGTGCATTCACATTCGGGTTGTAACTAACCGCAGTGCCCCTTGCTGTCAGGTACTGGAGCAGTTGCTCACTCATGAAGCTGGACCCCTGATCACTGTGGATGAACGCGGGATAGCCAAATATGGTGAATATCTGCGTCAGTGCCCTGATGATGGTGGCCATGGAGGTGTCTGGGCATGGGATTGTAAAAGGGAAGCGTGAGTACTCATCTATGACCGCAAAGGCAGCGGGGCCTTGAAGTCTATGCTGAGGCACTCGAAGGGCCGAGAGGCCTTTACGATGTGAGCCTGGGGTGGGCAGAAAAAGCAGGGCTTGCATTCCATGCAGACCTGCCACCCCTCATTCATAGTCCTGACATCCCTGAAGGTGTACAGGAGGTTTCGAGACTTGATAAAGTGGTATAAGCGGGTGACGCCCAGGTGGCAGAATGACTTATGCCAGTGCCTGCAGCTGGTTGTCGTGGAGTGATGTGCAGGTCCGGGAGAGGGTGTAATTAAACTTCCCTGGATGGTACTGAATGTCGTACCTGTACATTGCCAGCTCAACTCTCCAGCGTAAGATCTTATTGCTTTTGATCTTGCCTTTGTGGGTGGTGTTGAACATGAACGCCATGCACGCTGGTTGGTGAGGAGGGTGAACCTCCTGATGGCCAGGTAGTAGTACCAGTGGCAGACCGCTTCCACGATCGCCTAGGCCTCTTTTTCAATGGCGGAGTTCCCTAGCTTGGAACTGTGGATGGTTCTGGAGAAGAAGGCAACAGGGCACCCGTCCTGTTTAAGGATAGCGGCAAGGGCCACATCAGAGGCATCGCACTCCACCTCGAAGGGGGAGTCCTCGTCCATGGCATTCATCGTGGCGTCTGCGATGACCTGCCTGATGCGCCTGAAGGCTGCCTGCACCTCGAGTGGGAGGGGAAAGGTGGTGACCTGGGCCAGTGGGCGGACCTTGTCTGAGAAGTGGGGAACCCACTGAGAGTAATAAGAGAACAAGCCAAGGCACCTGCGGAGGGCCTTGAGCATGGGGGGGAAGGGCAGCTCCATTAATGGGCGCATCCATTCTGGATCCAGGCCAATGACACCATGTGCCACAATGTACTGCAGAATGGCGAGGCGGGTGGTGCTGAACATGCACTTCTCTTTATTGTAAGTGAGGTTCAGCTCCTCGGCTGTCCGGAGAAATTTCTCCAGGTTTGCATTGTGGTCCTGCTGGTCATAGCTGCAGATGGTGATGTTATCCAGGTACGGGAAGGTCACTTTTAATTTGCGCCGGTCTACCATGCGATCCATCTCCCGCTGGAAGACCCCATTCGTGACCCCAAATGGAACTCGGTGGAACTGGTAGAGACACCCACCCACCTCAAAGGCAGTATAGGGCTTGTCCTGTGGGTAGATGGCGAGTTGGTGAAAAGCCAACTTCAGGTCAATTGTGG
The DNA here is from genome assembly GCF_036971445.1 of Narcine bancroftii. Lineage (NCBI taxonomy): Eukaryota > Metazoa > Chordata > Chondrichthyes > Torpediniformes > Narcinidae > Narcine > Narcine bancroftii. The sequence goes on along the minus strand of NC_091470.1, from coordinate 196,337,847 downwards.
AGGACCCATTAGTGGGCTATCTCGTTGACTATGTTGGCTATCCTCAGTAAGGGGTAGGCGTCCAGAGGGTGTACCGGTTGATGGTCTGGCTGTAATCCATGGCCATCCTCGGCTTGCTTCCCTCTTTGACCACCAGAACTTGGGGTCCCTCATGAGCTGTTGCTGGGTTCCATGACACCTTTTGCCAGAAGCCGCTGCACCTCGGCCCTGAAGAAGTCTCTGTCTGCGGCGCAATAGCACCTACTTCTGGCGGCTATTGGCTTGCAATCTAGCGTGACGTGTGAGAAGAGGGCGGGAGGGGCAATACTCAGCGTGGAGAGGCTGTAGGTTGGCCGGGACTGGTTGTATGGTGCACTGTGGAGCATGAGTTGGGGTAGGGGCTCCCCGAAGGCAAGGGTGACACTCTGCAGGTGACATTGAAATCTAAGCCCAGGAGGACTTAGCCTGAACCTGTTGTATGTCTCTCCCCTCCCACATTCAGATCGGCTAAGCAGTGCCTGAGGTTATTTATAGAGCGGACCAGGGCAGCGAAAGCGATAGCCAAGATGGTGGGGTAGATTTTAAGTCACAAAGTTCGGGCCAGGTTTGGGTGTATGAAGCTCTCGCTGTTGCTGCTGTTGAGTAGGCATTTTGGTACCTGACCATTGACAACGACATCCATCATGGAGCCCCTGAGGCCATGTGGAGTGACTCTCGTGGTGAGTACAGGCATGGGCTGTGTCGGTAGGGTGGTCTGGTTGGCGCCCGTGTTTACCACATCGTCAGTGCGAGTAGTCATTGGTGCGGGTAAGGTAGGCCCAGGTGACGGCGGCGCTGTTGCCCACCCAGCACAAGATGGCAACGCCGTGTGGGGGTGATTGGTGATGGCATGGCTGTCCTTGCCCGTTGGTCGCACTGTTGGTGTGGGAGGAAGTGACATCATCACGTCGCCCGTCGAAGGAGACGACGTCATCGCGTTAGCCGTCGGTAGTGGGGACGTCATCCTGGGACCTGGTGTAGACTTCATTCTTGGGGGCCTTGTCCATGGCCTCTAAGGTGTCCATCGATTCCAAGTATTCAGTAAAGTCCTTGAGGGCTTGGAAGGCTTGGAGACCCGAATTTGAACAGAGCAGTTGATTTAATAGCAGTTTGAGTTTTAGTTTCCCTTGTTGTTAATAGTTCTTCAACAATACAGTCCACAATTTTCAAACTAATTTTAAAAGTTCTATACTAGTTTTAAAAAGTTCTGCCGGGGAGATGTTTCTCCATGTCTTCCCCCTAAGCCATGCCCCACTTTGCTGTCTAAACTACACTGTTTGACCAGCTGAGTTTCTACTTCTCAAAATCTTGTCGGCCTCTATCACCACCCCTTAATGCATAATTACCTGTTGATTTTGGGGAGCTGTGCAGGCTCGGTGACGGAGAGAGCTTCGGGATTGGGGTCGTACCTTGGATAACATGAAGCCAGGTGCCGGGGCCTTCCATCTGGACGATGGGCAGAGGCTCCAGGAATTGCACGGTGCACAGGTAGAGGCCGCTGTCGGCCAGCGAGGCAGAGTCAATCAGCAACCGGCTGCTCCTGGTCCGCAGGTTGGCATGGACAGTCGCCCGCCTGTTGGCCTGGCCCCCCGTCCTGGCCCCAGGCACTAGGGCGTACAGCCGGCCGGACGGCAGGACCCACTGGAATGCCGCCTCAAGGACCGTGGTGGCCGGCTGGTTGTAGCGGCAGACAAGCTCAGCGCTGGAGCCAGCGGGGACCTCGAGCGAGAGCGGCGATTGGTGAACGCCGCCTCCCGCCACGAGCCCTGCAGGTGAGAGAAAGGTTGTTGGCATGTCAAGGAGCATTGCATTGACCGGCATCCCTCAGCCCCAGCACGATTTCACCAGGTATACCCTACCCTAAACAGGCCATTCATCCCATCCCTCCATGCTGACCCACATTTGGTCCACGTCAGCCAAACCTTTCCTATCCACATACCCACCCAAGTACCTTTGATCGGGTCATTTACTGTTGAGACTGGTCTTTTACCCAATCTGCCCATGCCAACCAACATGTCCCACCCACACTGGTCCCACCTGCCCACACCCCTCTAAACCCATCCCGTCCCTGGATCCATCCCAATGTTTCTTTAACGTTGCAATAGTCCCTGCCTCATCCACCCCCTCTGGCAGCCCATTCTGTACACCTACCGATGGAGTCAATAGAGGGGAGGGGGGTATGTGATGGAGTCGATGGAGGATAGGGGATGTTTGATAGAGGGGTGGACTGTGATGGAGGGGAGGTGGGTGAGTGATGGAGGCAAGAGGGTTGATGAAGGAGAGGGTGTGTGATGGAGGTGAGGGGGTTGTTGGAGGAGAGGGGGTGTGGGAGAGGAGGGTATGTGATGGAGGGGAGGGAGGTGTGATGGAGGGGAGGGTGTGTGTGATGGAGGGGAGGGTGTGTGATGGAGGGGAGGGTGTGTGATGGAGGGGAGGGGTGTTATGGATGGGAGGGAGGTGTGATGGAGGGGAGGGGGTTGTTGGAGGAGAGGGGGTGTGGGAGAGGAGGATATGTGATGGAGGGGAGGGAGGTGTGATGGAGGGGAGGGTGTGTGTGATGGAGGGGAGGGTGTGTGATGGAGGGGAGGGGGTTGTTGGAGGAGAGGGGGTGTGGGAGAGGAGGGTATGTGATGGAGGGGAGGGGGTGTGATGGAGGGGAGGGTGTGTGATAGAAACATAGAAGATAGGAGCAGGAGTAGGTCATTCGACCCTTCGAGCCTGCTCCGCCATTCAACGAGATCATGGCTGATCTTAAAGTTCAGTACCCTGTCCCCGCCTTCTCTCCGTAACCTTTAATACCCTTATACTGAAGAAATATATCTAATTCCCTCTTAAATATATTTAATGAACCTGTCTCGACTGCCATCTGTGGCAATGAATTCCACAGATTCACCATCCTCTGGGTGAAGAAATTCCTCCTCATCTCGGTCCTAAATGGTTTGCCTATTATCCTCAAACCATGGCCCCGGGTTCTGGATTTTCCCATCATTGGAAACATCCCATGTTGGAGGGGAAGGAGAGAGATCTAGAGGGTGAGAAATGGATAGAGAGATGGAGAGAAAGTAAAAGGTAAGAAGGAGAAATGGAGAGAGGGAAGAGAGACAGAAAGAGTGAAAAGGAGAGAGCGGAACAGTGGTGGGGGGGCAGGTGTGCTGGGGAAAGGGAGAAAGACCAACTGATGGACTGATTGACATACCTTTAATCAGTAAGAGACAGGTGGCGACCAGGACACTGGAGAGAATCACTTCGATGTCCATGTCTCCAGGTATCAATGAGCTGATGTTTGATGTCTCACATGAAGACCCTCGGTTCAGGGAGCAGGAGTACCCACTCGGAGACCTCAGCTCATACAGTGTCAGGTCACGGACTGCAGAGTGTCCATCCTAGCTCGTGATGTATTTGCCTTCTGAGTCAACATCTACCAGAGGCGATGCCAGGATTAAGTTTCACACACACTCACTTCCTTCTCTAACTCCTTTGTGCAGGAGTGGGGGAGGAGAGAGAGAGAGAGAGAGAGAGAGAGAGAGTCTTTAGTGCCAAGCAGGAGACAACCTGTCCCCTGCTTGTTCATTGCCTGCTCACCCACTCACCTCCCCCAAGACCCCACGTTCCAGAGAATCAGAGACAAAGAGAAAGAGGATGGATGGATGGACAGGTGTGGAAATATTCCTTTATTGTCATGTAATGATACCAAACATGTAATATTACATAAAATCATCTTCTTTTTGTAAGACACCGTTATGGTCACCCATTACAGTACGGGAGAAAGAGAAGCAATAGAGAGTCCCTTCAGAGTCACCGGACGTCCGTGGATTCACCCCCAGCGCCTCCTGTGGCCACCCCAAACCTCCAATATGATTGGGAAGCCCCCCCCACCCCAAGCCCCCTTCAGTACTCTCCTTGCCCTCAGCCCCCTCTCAGATCCCATCTCCAGCAGCCCGTGCGGGTCACCCTGTCCACAAGTGGCACATGCAGCTGCTGAGCCCCTCGCTGGGCCCGCCGCTGTGGCCACCGTCCCAGGGGGCTGACTGACCATTTGGACTCGCCCACCATATGGACACTCCTTGACCCGCCGAGCCTCTCGCCGTAGTTGTCCCAAGATTCCAGTTCTTCGAAGGCAGACAGACGAGTCTGCTGTGGACGACACAGAACATTCGGCCTGTCGATATACCCTCACTTGTGCATCGCTATCACAGCGCCAGCGATAGGGTCCAGGGTTCAAATCCCGCGCTGTCTGGAAGGAGTTTGTATCCTCTCCCCAGGTTTCCTCCGGGTGCTCCACCTTCCAGAAACTATGAGCTTTGTAGGTTAATTGGGACTTTATTACATTTTTTTTAAAATGTGGACATACAGCACGGTAACAGGCCCTTCCGGCCCACAAGCCTAATTACACCCAATTAACCATACATTTTGAATGGTGGGAGGAAACCAGAGCCCCCGAGGAAAACCTGCCCTGACATGGGGAGAACATACAAACTCCTTACAGACAGTGTCGGATTCGAACTGCCCCCCCCCCCCCCCCCCACACCCCGGTTCCGATCGCTGGCGGTATGGCTGGCTAACCGTTTACACCCACCGTGGGCCATAATGAAAACAAATTTTTTAAAAATTACCTCACAATGTCGAATGCAGAACACTGCGGGACGGGAACAGGCTATTCAGGCCCTCTAGTCTGTGCCACCAGGTCGCTTCCCCTGAACCCATTGGCTGCTCCCACTGCCCCTGCATCCCATCTCGAGTCTGTCATTCTCCCAAGCGAGACCTGAATCGTGCATCCCAATCCTCCAGCATTGTCTCCTGGTCCCGCAATGTCTCCAGGAGCCCAGCGCTGTTCCCCTCCAAAATAAATATCACTGGACCCCAATTTTTTTTTCAAAAATTTCACTTCCTGAAAAGAGATTGGGGATTGATGAAGTTGTCAAGCCGAACGCACACAAATGATTTCAGATTTGCTGTATCACGTTGGAAGTCGGAGAAACATTAAATTAACTTTTATTGAATTTACCGCGTTTAATCGCATAATGACGCTGACACTTTGCGTCACTTCAACCGACCTAAAAATGTTCTGCCGCTAATTTTCGTTTGTACTTGGCATCTGACGGCTCTCAGGTCAGCGGCCAACAATAGTCGGCCGGCATCAATTGATTCCAGTTGCTCCAATACCCTGTTCCACGGTCGCCATGTTCCAGTGAAACCTTTCACCGTGTTCGTCACTGACGGCACCGAGATCGGCCGGGAAGATGTCCAAGGGTGAATGCAGGAAATGAATTTTCAACGATATGTTGCCCTTCATGGTTTTGTCTGCTTGAAGTCGGCTTAAAATATGACAGAAAATCCCAAAAATAGGTTATATCTAAAGTAAAATGGTACCTGATTGAAAAGTTTTAATGATCAGCAGTCCAAAATCCATAAAATACACACAATATTGTTCAGGATGCAAAATCTTCGTTGTCCAGTGTAATGTGCAAAGTTGGAGCCTTTAAATGAGCGCCTGATTGAGTTTGTCGTTGAGGGGTCAGATGGTGGAGGGGGAGCGGCTGTTCTTGAACCTGGCTGTGCGAGTCTTGGGGCCCCGACACTGTTTTCCTGATGGCAGCAGCGAGAACAGAGCGTGGACTGAGGTGCGTGTGGGGTCCTTGACGATCGCTGCTGCTCCCGGACGGCGGCATTCACTAGATGTTCTCACCTGTGGGGGACGAATTTGCCCGTGATGTCCTGGGCTGTGTCCACCACCTTTTCCAGGGCTTTACGCTCGGGTGGGGTATTGGTGTCCCCATACCAGACCGTGATGCAGCCAGCCAGCCAGTCAGGTAGCATCCATGGAGAGAGAAAGGCAGGGTTAATGTTCTGGAGAACTGGCCAGGTTTGGAAATTGGCAAAGATTTTCAATCTGAAAGGTTAAGTACTGTTCATCTTCACTCCCACCCCATCTACTATCTTCAGCGCCTGCTCATTTCTAACTTTACACACACGTGCCCACGCACACATACACTTTTTCTCTCCCACCCTTTCTCTCTTACATACCCCTCACTCTCATCCTTTCTCACACATAGTCTCTGTCTTCTGTATCACACACACACAAGCATGTATGTGAGACAACGTCCGAGGTCAGGATGGAACCCAGGACTCCGGAGCCATGAGGCACTGTCTCTCCCCACGGCGCCTCTCGGGCACTTGGAGGGCACTTTCACATCCCACAAGAACTTCCACATTCCACTCTGATGTCCCAACTTAACCCCAGTTTCCTCTGTCCTGCCCCTGAATGCAACCCTTCCCAGGGTCCCTTCAACTTATCTGACAAGCCCAGCCACCAATGGCAAGGAGTTTGACGGAGATGCTCAGCAGGTGAACTGATCGTCCACATTTGAGAAGATCGAACCAGAATCAGAATTTATTGTCATGAAGAAGTCACGAAATTCATTGTTTTGCGGCAGTATCACAGGGCAAACATTTATATAAACCACCATACAACAATAAATAAACATAGTTCACAAAAAGTCAAAGTGAGGCAGTGTCTGCGATTCATTGTCCGTTCAGGAACCTGATGGCGGAGGGAAAGAAACCACCCTTGTGCTCGTCTTCAGGCTCCTGGACTTCCTTCCCGAGGGTAGCAGAGTGAGGAGGGCTTGGCCTGGGTGGTGATTTGGGTGGGGGGGGGGGGGTCTTTTTTAAGACAGCGCCTCATGTCCATGTCCTTGACGAGTGGAGTCTGGTGCCTGTGATGTTGCAGGCTGAGTTAACAACCCTCTGGAGTTTATTCTTGCCCTGAGAGTTGGTGCCTCCATACCAACTGGCCAGAATGCTCTTCACCTGTAGAGGTTTATGAGGGTCTTTGATGATGAACTATATCCAGGTCACGACTGACAGGAACTCCTTAGCAACGCACATGGCCAAGTTAGATGCCTGTTAACAGAAAAATCAGAGGTTGCCTTGGAGAGGAGAGAGGGAAGAAGGGGCAGCGGGAGGAGGGAGGAAGGGGTAGGGGGAGGAGGAGAGAGCAAAGGGGCAGGGGAGGAGGGAGGAAGGGGTAGGGGGGAGGAGGAGAGAGCAAAGGGGCAGGGGAGGAGGGAGGAAGAGGCAGGGGAGGAAGAGAGATGGAGGAAGGGGCAGGGGAGGAGGAGAGATGGAGGAAGGGGCGGGGAGGAGGAGAGGAGGGAGGAAGGGGCAGGGGAGGAGGAGAGGAGGGAGGAAGGGGCAGGGGAGGAGGAGAGGAGGAGAGGAGGAAGGAAGGGGCAGGGGAAGAGGAGAGGAGGGAGGAAGGGGCAGGGGTAGAAAGGAGCAGGGGAGGAGGAGAGGAGGGAAGGACAGGAACGAGCACAGGCCAGCAGGTAAGAGGCCTCAGGTGGGAGGGCAGAAGACAAAGAAGCTGAGAAGTGACTGGGAGAGGGGGCAGCTCTCTGAATGGAGAGGGAAGAGGGTGGGAGCGTTAATGTAACCTGGTGGGAGAGTGTCCCAGACAGAACATTGTGTTCCTCCAGTGACAGAGCATGAGGCCACAGACGGGCAGGTCGGCGTGGGGAACGGTTGGCCTCTGTGAGATGCCTGCTATTGCGGTGCACAGAGTGAAGGTGGTCAGCGAAGTGAGCTCCCAGTCTGCGTCTAGTCTCCCTGATGTGGAGGAGGCGGCAATGGTTGCTCTGGATGCTGACGGGTGTTGTTCCTGACCTTGTTGTGACAGGTGCAGGGAGGACACATCAGGAGTGGTTGGGGGGGGGGGGGGTGGGGTGGGAAATTAAAGAGTCAGGCCATAAGAATCTTGGGGTATCCCCCACCATTATCCTCCCACCACTGAACGGACAGCAATCACCCACCCCAAGGGAGATTAATTCTTTGTCTTTCCTCTGGACTGCTGAGGCCCACCCCCACGGTCTCCTGCTTTTGTTTCTGAGGCCTGCTGCTGTGTGCTCTCAGCTCCTGTGTTGCCCGCTGATAAGCTGCCCCCCCCCCCCCCCCACCTCACTCTCTGTGCCCTTGATCACTGAACTGGGAGAAGGATGCTCGGAGGCAGCGACGTCATCGTTATCTCCCCTGCAGTCGTCACATCACCACCTCCCTGCACAGCGAGGCCGCAGCTCCCCTTGCATCACATCACAAGCCTCTGTCACCCTCACCCTCCCTCCCAACCTCTCTCTCCCTCCCTTGCTGTCTCTCCCCATCCCTCTCCCCCCTCTATGTCTCTCACCCTTCCCACTTCCTACCTTTCTCTCTCTCTCTCTCCCTCCTTGTCTCTCTCTTTTCCCCTTCCCTCTCCTTTCTCTCTCCCCTCATGCCTCTCTTTTCCCCCTTCCCCCTCTCACTTTCTCCTTCTCTTCTTCCCTGTCTCTGTCCCTCCCCTGTGTCTCTCCCTCCCTGTCTCTCTCACACTCCCAACATTCTCTCTCTCTATTCCTCTCTCACCCTTTCCCTGGCAACTTCCCACCCTCTCTCTTTATTCACCACTCTCTCTCCACATCTCTTTCAAACTATTCCTCACCCACTCCTTACCCATCCCACTCTTTCTCTCCCTCACTCTGTTCCTTCCCACCTTCTCTCCCTCCCGTCTCCCTCATTATCTCCCACTCTTTTTCTCTCTCCCTTCCCCCTCTCCCCTCTCCCTCCGCCTGCCTCTTTCTCTACCTCTCCCTCCTCTCAGTCTCTCACCTCCATCCCCCTGTCCGACCCCCTCACTTCCCCGAATCTACATAATCCTCCTTCCTCCCTTTCTCTCTCTATCCTTTCTTTCCATCTCTCACTCCTGACTTTCCTTCTCTCACCCTTTTCTCTGTCTCCTTCCCACCTACACTCGCTCCCACTCTTTTTCTCCCTCTCTCTCATTCTCTCTTCCTCACCTCCTCCTTCCTTACCCTTTCTCACCCTCCCTCCTCCCCACCTCACCCCAGCCCTCCCCTTCCCCTCCCTCCCTCCCTCCCTCCCTCCTCTTCTCCCCTTCTCCCCTTCTCCTCTTCTCACTTTCCTCCTCTTCTCCCCTTCCTCCTCTTCTCCACCTCCCTTCTCCCCCTCCCCTTCTCCCCTTCCTCCCCTCCCCTTCCTCCTCTTCTCCCCCCTCCCCTTCTCCTCATCCCTTGTGATAGTACATATCACCAAGGTATATATGTACAGATTGGCTGAGAGTGTAGCCACACCTACTGGCAGGTCTTTAAGGATTGCTCCTGGACAGACCAGGTCATTCTGGACTGGTCGACCTACTTGTGATACGCTCCAGTCTTTTAGTTGATAAAAGTCTTGGTTTGGATCAACAAGTCTTTGGTTCTTTCGATGTGCTCTACTTCCCTCCCCCCCTTCTCCTCACCCCCCTCCCCATTCCCCCTATCCCCTCTCACCCCTCCCCTTCTCCTCCAACCACATCGCCAGCGAGCGACTAGGACACTCGCACCCCTTGCACAATCGGAAGGCCAGAAGGGCGGGGAGAGTGGGCTGGCTGACGAGAAGCTTCGACCTTGCCCGTGGTGTAGAGGTGACAGTGGGTGGCCCAGCTATCTCCTCCCAGCGCACGTTGCAGCCTCCGCGGCAGATAAGATGGATGAAAGATGTATATGTATAATTGCACAGCACAACTGAGAATCTCCAGGGGAGTCAGGCTGCAAACTTTTTCTTGAAGAGAAGTTTAATGAAGTTCATTGAGGATGGGCTTGAACTGGGTTAAAAAGTCCCATGGGGAGGAGGGGACGAGCCATGTTTTGGGACTGGGTCATCCCATGCCTTGGCGCCTGAAGCTCTTGTTGGACCTGCCCCCTGCCCCGGTGAACGTCCAGGCACGGAACGGCTGGAGCGATTGGGACCACTCTCCCAACGTGAGGTGCAGCGGGGTCCTTCCGCCGCCCTGCTTAGAGCTGACGGCCCGCCGCCTCCGGGTGCCGGACAGCACGGATGGCGTGCGGGTCAACGTGGGCTCCCGGCAGGGGCTGCACGTCTGGAGGGTGTCCTGGCCGGCAGCGCAGAGGGGCAGCCACGCCGCGGTGGGGGTGGGGAACGGCGAGCGCCGGCCTCCATGCTGCCGGCTACCGGGTGTTGGTGGGCGGTGAGGACGGCGAGTCGTGGGGCTGGGGGCTGGTGGACGGGCGACTGTACCACGCCGGCCGGGCCGGCCGCCTTTACCCGGACTCACCTTCCGGACCTCTCCTCCCCGTGCCCGACACCTTCCTGGTCGTGCTGGATTCGGACGAGGGGACCCTGAGCTTCGTGGTGGACGGGCAGTACCTGGGAGTTGGCTTCGGGGGTCTGGAGAACAAGACCTTGTACCCCATGATCAGCTGTGTGTGGGGAAACGCCTGTATCACCCTCACCTACATCAACCAGCTGCAGGGTAAGTGGCCAGCCAGTCAAATACCCCCTCTCTTACTCTCCCCCCTCCATTCCTCCCCCTCTCTTACTCTCCCCCCATTCCTCCCCCTCTCTTACTCTCGCCCCATTCCTCCCCCTCTCTTACTCTACTCCCCATTCCTCCCCCTCTCTTACTCTACCCCCCATTCCTCCCCCTCTCTTACTCTCCCCCCATTCCTCCCCCTCTCTTACTCTCCCCCCATTCCTCCCCCTCTCTTACTCTCCCCCCATTCCTCCCCCTCTCTTACTCTACGGCCCCATTCCTCCCCATCTCTGATTCTCACTCCTTTCTCATTTCCCAGTCTCAATTCCCCCCCCCCCCCCCCTTGTTTGTTGCTGTGCCCTCCCTCCCTTATCCATCCATGACCTCCTGCCTGTGGGACCGTGCTTGTTCCCTGACCCCTCCCCCCACCATTTTGTTTGGGCACCTGCCAACATTTTGATGAAGGGCTGAAACTCATAACGTACTGTATATAGTACGCTGTTTGAACTGCTGAATTTATCCAGCATTGTGTTTTTACCCCATCCCAGTATCCCCTCCATCCCTCTCGCTAACTCTCAGATTCATAAGAACCAGGAGCAGGAGTTGGCCATTAGGCCTGTCGAGCCTGCTCCACCATTCACTGAGTCATGGCAGATCTGATGATGGGCTCATCTTCACCGACTTGCCCTGTCCTCAGGTCCCATAATTCCCCGACTATGTAGAAATCTACCCAACCTTGTCTTGGTACATCTCTAGCAACCCGCTCTCTCTCTCCCTCTCTGTCGCCATCTCAGGAGACAAACTCTCGCAGACATCTTCTGCAAACCCATCAACTCCCACAGCAGGGGCGTCCGGCGTGGGACATCGGGGCAGGGGCAGTCAGTGCAGGAGTTGGGTCACCGGCTGATTGTCATCAGTCCGCCCCTTAGCAGTTTGGGGTCCACAGACACCTGCGCATGAAGCGATTCCGCGGATTAATGAATCGCATTCTAATGAGTTTCACCATATTTTCTGTATTGTTCCATTTGTTTGCATATCCTTGTTGACGTTTCTCTCCCCTTGTGTTCACACACCTTTTTTTGAGTCATGTGCTTTTTTTGCACTACCAATAAGACAGGCCTGCAGGAGAAAGAATCTCGGGGCCATATGTGGCGCCAATAAATTGGAACTTTGAACCTCCTTCTGAAATTTAGTGGGTATTATCTGTCGGTGCTGGGGAGGGGCACAAGTCCGAATGCAAGAGGTCATTGGCGGGTATAAGAACATGAAACAGGAGCAGGGGTCGGCCATCCGGCCCGTCGAGCCCTCCTCCACCATTCAATGTGATCGTAGCAGATCTGATGATCGGCTCATCTCCACCGACCTGCCTTTTCCCCCACATCCCTTAATTCCCCAATTATGTAGAAATCTAGCCAACCTGGTCCTCAATATATTAATTGAGGTTGCCTCCATTGCTTCAATGGGCGCCGATATTGCCACAGATTCACCGCCCGCTGGGAAAAGCAGTTCCTCCTTATCTCCGTCCTAAATATACTCCCCTGGATCTTGAGGCCATGTCCCCTAGTTCTGGTCTATCCCACCCATGGGAACAACTTACCTACCTCTATTTTATCGAAGTCTTTCATAATTTTAGGTGTTTCTTCAAGATCCCCTCTCATTCTTCTAAATTCCAACGAGTTCAGTCCCAGACGACTCAATCTCATTGGGGAAACCCCCTCATCCCTGGAATCAACCTGGTGACCCTCCTCTGCACCACCTCCAAGGCCAGTCAGTCCTTCCTCAAATAAGGAGACCAGAACTACCCGCTGTACTCCAGATCGGGCCTCACCAGGACCTTGTACAGTTGCAGTAGAACCTCCCAAGTCCTTCTGCACAGCAGCGTGCTACAATCGCTGACCATGTAAATAATATTCTGGTCTGGCAGATAGAGGACAATATGAGGTTGTCCACTTTGGAAGGAAAAATGGAAGATCAGAATATTATTTACATGGCAAGTGATTGCAGCCTGCGGCCGTGCGGAAGGAGGGCTTGTGCATGAATCGCAAAAGGTTAGTTTGCAGGTGCAGCAAGTTAGCAAGAAGGCCAATGGAACATTGGCCTTCATCGCTGGAGGGATTGGATTTGGGAGCAGGGAGGTTCTGCTGCGACTGTACAAAGTCCTGGTGAGGCCGCACCTGGAGCACAGCAGGCAGTTCTGGCCTCCTTACTTGAGGAAGGACGGACTGGCTTTGGAGGCGGTGCAGAGGAGGGACACCAGGTGGATTCCAGAGATGAGGGGCTTGGCCTATGAGGAGATATTGAGACGTCTGGGACTGTACTCGCTGAAATGTAGAAGAATGAGAAGGGAATCTTGTAGAAACGTATAAAATTATGAAAGGCAGAGATAAGATAGAGGTGGGTAAGTTGTTCGCATGGGTGGGGGAGACCAAAACTAGGGGGACATGGCCTCTAGATCCAGGGGAGTATATTTAGGACGGAGATGAGGAGGAACTGCTTTTCCCAGAGGGTGGTGAATCTGTGGAATTTGCTGCCCATTGAAGCAGTGGAGGCAACCTCAGTAAATATATTTAAGACAAGGTTGGGTAGATTTTTACATAGTCGAGGAATGAAGGGATATAGGGAAAAGGCAGGTCTGTGGAGATGAGCCGATCATCAGATCAGCCACAATCACATTGAATGGCAGGGCAGGGCTCGATGGGCCGAATGCCTGGCTCCTGCTCTTATTTTCTCATGTTTTTATGGTGGTAGAGGGGAAGGCACGTTGATTGATGTAGGAGGTCATCTTTAATGAGACCATGGACAAACATGTCATTGTGGAATGGAGCAGAGAATTGAAATGTTGGCTATTACCCTTCCATGACTCACTGGGGCACCCTCCCAGGGTTCTGCTGACTGCCCTCTGAGTTCAACAGTGAGGGAGGGAGAGGGAGGAGGCGAGCAGTCCCAAAGGTGCCGCCAGCAGGTAATGTCTCTTGTCCGCAGGGCCAGCCGGTACCCCCTCACCGACCTCTGCCGGCATCAGATCCGAACGATCCTGGCAAGCAGCGGATGCAGGAGGTGGATGCCCTGCTGCTCCCCTCGCACGCTAAAGAACTACTTGCACCAGTCCTCGGAGAAGGCAGAGCCATTTTCAGCTTCTCCTTCGTCATACGGAGCCCGATGAGCCCACTGGCTCCCACCACCACCATCTGCCAATGGGACGTGGGCACCCGGAGGAAACCCACGCAGGTCATAGGGAGTGGGGCGGTGGAGAGAATGAGCGATCTCCTGACAGAGAGCGCCGGATTCAAACCCACGTTGCTGGCACTAAAGTCTATTTTATTTTTGAAGCTGAATCAGACACCGTGATTGAAGTAAAATTGCAAGGTTGGAGAAACTCAGGCCAAACAATGTCCTTTATGAAGCAAAGATAAAGATACCTCACCAACATTTCGGGCCTGAGCCATTCACTAAGGTGTGGGCAATGTAATAAGGTGCCCGAATAAATGGAGGAGCACAGGCCCAAGAGGTCAGAGGTGGATGTAAGAAACAGGAGCAGGAGTCAGCCATTCGGCCCGTTGGGCCCTTCTCCACCATTCATGTGGTTGACAGATGATGTCCACTGGCCTGCCCTTTCAAACATCCTTAATGTTAAAAAATCTTGCATTAAATATATTCACTGAGGCCGTCTCCACTGCTTCAATGGCAGCGAATTCCACCCATTGGGGAAAGCAGTTCCTCCTCATCTCTGTCCTGGATCTCGAGGCTATATCCCCTAGTTCTGGTCTCCCCCACCCAAGGGAACAACTTGTCTACCTTTCCCTTATTGATGCCTTTCATAATTTTATACCTTTCTATAAAATCCCCTCTTCTTCTTCTAATTCCAGTGAGTACAGTCCCAGACGACTCAATCTCTCATAGACTAGCCCTGTATTCCTGGGATCCGCCCAGTGAACCCCTCTGGACCGCCTCCTTCCTCCAGTATGGAGACCAAAGCTGCACGCCGTGCTCCAGATGCGGCCTCACCTGTACAGTCGCAACAGAACCTCCCTGCTCCTAAATTCAATCCCGAGTCATTCCGCATGGCCACAGGCTGCCGTCGTTCACCATGTGGGAGGGAGGACACGAGAGAGAAGATGTTTGGGGGAACCAGGTAGTGGGTACCTGGAGAAGCCAAGGGGTGAGGTGGGTGGCAGGGGAAGCCGGGGGAGGGGGAGATGGTTGGGGGGGGGAGAGGGAGATAGGGGGTCCGAGGGTTGGGGGGGGGAGAGGGAGATGGGGGGGTCCGAGGATTGGGGGGGAGAGGGGAGATGGGGGGGGTCCGAGGATTGGGGGGGAGAGGGAGATTGGGGGGGAGAGGGAA